>NC_091463.1:99433672-99616172 GCF_027789765.1 Dendropsophus ebraccatus
TTTTGAGAGCCAACCTGTATAGATAAAACCTCCATGTTTGCCAAAAAGATGGCCCTTCTGGAAACAAAGTAGACGATACACTGTATGGTCTAAGCCAATGACCTTAATCCCATTTCCCCCTCCCCTGCATGCTAATGATAATCTGCAGCTGCATCTCCCTCCTCCCATTCTACACTAGATGGATTTTTTTTTTGTGACAGAGAAGTTCACATTTCCATAGAGATGACAAGCGGAGTAAAGTTTGTTAGAAGGTGAGAAGTATAACACTTATTTCCCACTTGATATATTATATAAAATACATTTGTGCTTTTTACCTATTTATGCAAAAATTATTCTAGCGATAAACACACTTTAAATTTAGATTTTTTCACGTTTTGTCTCTTTCTGGCTTCACCTCATTAAAGTAACCTGCATGGTTTCCATCTCTGAGCACCTTCTATTCTTCCTTCCCGTTATTGTTGCGCAGGTTATACCGCCTGCTGTCGCTGACAACCCTAAACACCTTGTGATAGAAGAGCAAAAGTGGCACTTCATTAACAAAGCAATGAGAAATCTCTTCATCATCAGAATATGGCAAAATCTTATGTAAAAGTAGTTTTGTATACCACATGGATAAACAAATTGCCTCTACCGGGATCCTGACATGACATTAAACATCTCTGCTGTGCCGTCGTGTCAGACTCAATTAACAATACTTGTTTTGCATAACTGCGTCGATGAACAAGCAGAGCTCCCGAGATAGCACAGCCTGCGAGCTACAGCTTAGATACCGAGAACCAGCGCCATGATGTCAATAATATATCATTAGCATAGTGCCTGATGTATATGGATGATGTAGATAGAAGATTGTCGGTAAATGGACCAGAGAAGAAACATTATATCATCGTGAGTGGTTTCCACAAACAGCAATGACAAACTGAGCTCTCCTACATCTGTATGGCCCAACCGAGCTCTCCTACATCTTTATGGCTGAACTGAGCTCTTCTACACCTGTATGGCTCAAACGAGCTCTACTACATCTGTATGGCTCAAACGAGTTCTCCTACATCTGTATGGCTCAACTGAGCTCTCCTATCTGTATGGCTCAACTGAGCTCTCCTACATCTGTATGGCTCAACTGAGCTCTCCTATCTGTATGGCTCAACTGAGCTCTCCTATCTGTATGGCTCAACTGAGCTCTCCTACATCTGTATGGCTCAACCTACATCTGCATAGCACCTCAATTGAGCTCTCCTACATCTGTATGGTTCAAAGGAGCTCTCCTACATCTGTATGGTTCAAAGGAGCTCTCCTACATCTGTAAAGCTCAACTGAGCTCTTCTACATCTGTATGGCATCTTAACTGAGCTCTCCTACATCTGTATGGCATCTTAACTGAGCTCTCCTACATCTGTATGGCTCAACCTACATCTGCATAGCACCTCAATGGAGCTCTCCTACATCTGTATGGTTCAAAGGAGATCTCCTACATCTGTATGGCATCTTAACTGAGCTCTTCTACATCTGTATGGATCAACCAAACTCTACTACATCTGAACTCTTCTACATCTGTATGGCTCAACTGGGCTCTCCTACATCTGTACGGCATCTCAACTCAGCTCTCCTACATCTGAATGGCCAACTGAAATCTCCTACATCTGAATGGCCAACTGAGATCTCCTACATCTGTATGGATCAACCAAACTCTACTACATCTGAACTGTTCAACATCTGTATGGCTCAACTGAGCTCTCCTACATCTGTATGGCATCTCAACTGAGCTCTCCTACATCTGTATAGCATCTCAACTGAGCTCTCCTACATCTGTATAGCATCTCAACTGAGCTCTCCTACATCTGTATAGCATCTCAACTGAGCTCTCCTACATCTGTATGGCATCTCAACCGAGCTCTCCTACATGTGTATGGCATCTCAACTGAGCTCTCCAACATCTGTATTGCTCAGGTACAATAAATATTACATATAGGGTATTTAAGCTGATCTGAGTAAGCTAAAGTGCTTACCAGGATGTACTAACTCTGTGCCATGTCTTGTAGCATACCACCTGCCATTATATGCCAGTAATATGGCAGCCGGAAGAAGTCTTACATATGAGGCGCTGTATGTACAGGGTAAAATCTGACCCGACTCCATGATGTATGCCAGGGGTGCAGGTGGATAAATCTGCCCCAGAGTTTGTTAATCTTTGCAGGCTATACCACAGCCTATACTGACTGTAACCCAACCACTCTAGACTTCCTCTGGGCTTTGTGCAGTTGATTTCTGAAGGAATCCACCATCAGGCCCAATAGGGCCCTTTCCTATACCATGAGTACCAAGCCTACCATAGCCTCACCAAACTGTTCTGACAACCCCTGGGCTTTGGCCAGTAAACTTCTGGAAATGTCCACCTTTGGGCCAAGTAGGAGGCCTCACATACCACTTGGTGTGTTGGACCTATTAGACACCAAAAGTACCCCTTGTCTTCTAGAAACTAGCCTATATTAGCACTAGTCCAACTTCTCTGACTGTCCCTTGGTTTCCGTCCCCTCTATAGGAGTTCATCAACAGATCCAATACAGTCCCTCCTGAGCCATGCGGAGTGTTCTTATGTTACATTGGGGTCTTTTGGCCCATCACACACCAGGACCAGAAGAGACTGTTACCTTTATACACCACATAGCAACATTTACTGATGCTAATTCATCTAGTCTATCACTGAGCTTTGGCCAGTCTTCTGGAGAGTCAACCACTGGACCCAGCAAGGTCCCTCTCACACCATGTGGTGTGCTCTCCTGTGGGGTCTTAAGGCCCCTTCAGGCCCCATGACCAGATATAACTCTATCGAGTCTCACCCACCTCCTCTGACTGTCTCTGAGCTATGGGCAATGTTTATTTTTGAAAATCCTAATCTATTGCCCTAAATAATGAGTCAAATATAAAAGAGCTGCTGAATTGACTCAGAACCAATAAATTTTTCAAATTTACTCTAAAATCATAAATGATCTATAACCCGGAGTGACGTGAGCTGCGCTTTGTACGAATGAAAGCGGCAGAAATAGCGGGCTTCTGGGAGCTTATCATATTAAAGCGTCTAGGAAATTATTTATTTCCTGTGATGGGAGCGTAAAACACTTGATTTCTTTTTGGACAGAACGCCGTGTATTTTAGTGCGGCTAATTTAGCGACCGTTATTTATTAGGCGTCAGGATGAAATAGGAGGAGAGATCCAGGTGTTAGAACATTTACAGCGTCATAATATTGTCACTTATACAAAAGACAAAAAGGAAAGTCGCCAAGTCCTGTGCCGAAATTCTCATCTGAGCCCCGGCCCTTCCAACATTCAGGAACTGAGCACGAAATTAGACGTGGCTCCTGGGGGGGATGGAGAATTCAACGCCGGCCAAGTAGTGTAATAAAAACTCCACACTGAGTTTAGCTGGATCCATTATTGCTTTCCGTCCATTATAATAAACAAGTCGGCTTTAAGCTGCGCTCCTCGGCTTCCCTGCAGACTCGTCATAATAACTACACAAGACCAAGTCTCACGTCTCAAATCACCAAAGATTTAGTGCAAAGTTGGCGTTGTTTAATTGTTTCTCAGCTATGGGAAGACACTATCATGTCCTAACGCAGCGAGTAATGGCGGATTACAATATTGTGGAGGAAAGACCAGGAGGGATATACCGGAACCTCATGAACCTCATGGACGATGAGCCAAAGAGGAGATAAGGAGACCCAACGGTGGCTCCACAGACTCTTGCATGATATTGCAGCTTGGCTCTACTAAGCTGATTGCTGTTAAACTGGGCTTAGATTAATGGACACCATTACAGGGGCTATCACTTCTGCAGGATTTCTGTAGAAAGATATATAGATGCCCTATATAGGGTATCTATGCTTGTGGTCCTAAACCTCCTATACCGTAACTGAGACATGTATCATTGGGGTTCTCCAAGATTAAAAAGACACGGCTGCTTTCTAATAAAACAGTGCCACCACTTCCCACATGGTTGTGTGTGGTATTGCAACTCAACCTCTTTTTTTTAATTAGGTTTTAACCCCTTCCCGTCAACAATACGTAGATATACGTTCCTGCTGCACATACCAAGTGCAGCAGGAAGTTATATGCACGTTCCTGACACTGAAGGGGTTTGATGTGTGCGGGACGGCTGCAGTGAGAGCGGCCCCGCACACATCAGTGTCCCGGGTAATGAGAGGCAGCTGCGTCTCATTAACCACTTAAATGCTGCAATCTATAGCGATTGTGATGTTTAAGGTACTCAGTGACAGAACGAGCATCTGTCACTGAGTGATCGGGACCCCCGCAGCCATGTACCCATGGGCGGGAGTAAGCCTCTTACCTCCTTCCTGTTGGTTCGGCGTTCTATGCTCTATGCATAGATCGCTGATAACACTGATCTATGCTATGTTATCAGTACATGCAATCTATTGATTGTATGTGTTACTCTGAAAAAAGTGTAAAAAAAGTAGTAAAAAAAGTTTTTAAAAAGTATTAAAAGTACCCCTTGCCCATTATAAAAATATATAAAAAAATAATAATAAATAAACATATTATATATCTTAGCGTGCGAACTTGTCCAATCCATTACGATATTCTATTAAGTAAGTAGGCTCTCTAGAAGTAGGTATGGTAATATAAGTATATATGTTTTCTCTATAGTCAGACAGATGGTGTGGGGTAAAATGGAATATTTAATATATAACTAAATGTCATATATAAAAAAACATGACTAAAAACATATATGAAATACAACAGTGTCTATTATTACATAAGATCTACTAAATTCATAAACCGTAAACATTTAGTACAGAGTCTACTAAATACATAGCAGATTAAAACATACAGTAAGTCTACATGGAGCCAAATTGTGCTAGCTGTGCAGGGCCCAAGACAAAGATATAGGTATCAATAAGTATAGGGTGTACAGTTATTCCAAGTTCATATTGCCAATGTATTTATTGTAGACAGTTTATTATTATTATTATATATATATGGTAAGTTCTGTAGCGCGTAATATTGAACATTGTAGTGATTTGTAAATATTTATCCACAATCTGTAAATATTACGAGCTCTGTAATAATCTGTAAATATTACGATATATGGCTGGGTTCACACTATGTATATTTGAGGCTATATTTGGTCCTCTTGGCAGGTCCTCATAGCAACTAAAACCAGGAGTGGATTAAAAACACAGAAAGGCTCTGATCACACAATGGTGTAATTGAGTGGATGGTCGCAATATAACAGTAAATAACGGCCATTATTTCAATATAACAGCCGTTGTTTTAAAATAACAGCAAATATTTGCCATCCACTCAATTACAACATTATGTGAACAGATCCTTTCTGTGTTTCCACTCCTGGTTTTGGTTGCTATACAGCCTCAAATATACGTGGTGTGAACCCAGCCTATACCTGTATAAAACGTGTCTGTGTATTCTTTCTGCTCCAAAATCGCTTAATTTCATTAGTGGACAGTGCCCAACTGCTGTGAAGCCCCACCTAGATGACACTGTGCACCACACATTCAGTAAAAGGGGTGACAGCATCACATCATATTTTCCTATGGACCCTCCTGGGTGGAGCTTAGTTGTCACATGACTTTCAGCACCTATGGGGATGGTGTTAACCATATCAATGTGAGAGATATAGACCTCATGTTGCTGAGTTGTTACAATGTAGCAGCTGTACAGTAACAGTGACACCATGGAGGGTATATTATATTTATAATACTCTGCAGGTGACTCTGACCCCTGACATGTGCCCCCCCACCTATCTCCTGATATGTGGCCCCCCACCTTACTCCGATCATAGTAACACCTGGCAGTGACTAGTGTTCCCGTTCCGCTTTTCTCTCTATATGACTATCCGCCTTTGCTCCATATGAGGTTTTTTTCATGTTTTCATTCACTTCTAAAATGTTTTTGATCTTCTGAATTATTGATGCTATTTGGGAGCAGATAATTCTCTTTGAGTCTCCATTTTATTTTCATTAACGGCAGAATAAAGACAGTTAAAGGGAGTCGCGTTGCGGCGTCGTCTCAATGTGCAATCTATCTGCCACTTATCACATGCCTATTTGCGAGGATTCATTTCTGAAGAAGCGACTTCAAAGTCTTTGTTTTTCTATTGAATCTGTCAGTTGTTATTCATTTGGCAAGTTTAGAGCTTTGTTAAGTAGGTGTTAATAGGATTAAAATGTATGGCTGGATGGGGCTGCCTGCTTGTCTGCTGGCACATTGTCTCTTCTGCGCATTCGGTAGAATATCAGAGATTCATAATCTATACAGAAGGTAAGAGATTCGGGGGGGGGGGGGGGGGGTCACAGCTTCCTTGCCTGCCATGAAAGACCCCGAGGATGTCAACGTAGTCTGAAGATATAGATCAGAACCGCCAATGGCTTCTATGGGGGGGGGGGGGGGGGGGGGGGGGAGTGAAAATGCCTGAAACACGTTTTGTGCTTTTTTTGTTTGTTTCTTTGCCAAGTAGTGCGGGCTAGGTTTACAAAATTACTTAGAAAGTTTCTGGATCTTTTAGAAAACTTTTCTTTTTACCTTCATCCTCAGCGCTGTTTTCATGTACTTTGTAGTTTAATCCATATGCCAATTAGGCGATTTGGTGCACTGGGGGCAAGACTACTATCCTGAACTGCCGCACGGCCAGTCGGCTCAACCCTGCCGCACAGCCAGTCGTCTCAACCCTGCCGCACAGCCAGTCGTCTCAACCCTGCCGCACAGCCAGTCGTCTCAACCCTGCCGCACAGCCAGTCGTCTCAACCCTGCCGCACGGCCAGTCGTCTCAACCCTGCCGCACGGCCAGTCGTCTCAACCCTGCCGCACGGCCAGTCGTCTCAACCCTGCCGCACGGCCAGTCGTCTCAACCCTGCCGCACGGCCAGTCGTCTCAACCCTGCCGCACGGCCAGTCGTCTCAACCCTGCCGCACGGCCAGTCGTCTCAACCCTGCCGCACGGCCAGTCGTCTCAACCCTGCCGCACGGCCAGTCGTCTCAACCCTGCCGCACGGCCAGTCGTCTCAACCCTGCCGCACGGCCAGTCGTCTCAACCCTGCCGCACGGCCAGTCGTCTCAACCCTGCCGCACGGCCAGTCGTCTCAACCCTGCCGCACGGCCAGTCGTCTCAACCCTGCCGCACGGCCAGTCGTCTCAACCCTGCCGCGCGGCCAGTCGTCTCAACCCTGCCGCGCGGTCAGTCGGCTCAACCCTGCTAATGAATATAACTCCAACACTCTGCAGTGAGGAGGTCTGCAGCGCTAGAATGAGGTCACTGCAGAGTGCTACCCTGACATTGATTAGGAGGAGTGGGCTGTCCAAGGAGGATCAATGCACTGAGGGTGGTAGTTCTGCCCCCAGTGCACCAAACCACCTCTTTATGGATTAAACTAGAAAGCCAGGATGATCAGACGAAGAAGCCGGAGGAGTGGTCACAGCATCTTGTTCACTTCCTTGGCTAGATGCACATGTCGCCATTTTGTGTCCGTCCACTGGCTGTCTTTTTGGAAGTCCCATCATTTTAAGGCAAAATAACTTCTGTTATTTTCAAATGACATCTGTTATTTCAAAGTAACGTAAGTTTTTTGGCCTCAAAATGATGGACTTCCAAAAAGACGGCCAGTGGACGTACACAAAATGGCAGCGTGTAAACCTAGCACATGGTAGTAACACTAGTTCTGTGGTGTATCACAGACTTTGTCCCCTATGCGGTGATCACATGGATTTGCTATATGTGGATATCTTGAATTTGAATGAGAAAAAAATGTGCAATAAGAAAATGTGGTGTCTCCGGTGTTACCTTGTGAATAGCGACTACTGGGAAAGAAATGGGGGCCATGGGTTTGGCTGTATTCTACCTGCAAACATATGAATAAAGCCTAAAAAAAAAAAAAAATCACCCTAAATAAGAAACCGCATCAAAACTGCACATAATGTGAATTGACCCCAAACCCAGTTTGAAGTCTCACCTGGCTCCTGACTCCACCAACAAGTCAGGTGACTACCTCACCTGGTGATCTCAATCGGAAATTCGCTGATGAGACTCCGTCCCTTCTCTCTGCATAGCCAGAGATATTATGGGAAATATGCAGCATTAGAAAATCTCATCAGTGGGAAAATACAAACCAAGATGGCTGAAATCTTCTGCCTGTCATGTAGACACAAGGAACACACAATAACTTCTGCAATATTATCTAATAATAATATATGCAGCACTATACTAGAATAGCATCCTGGAGTGCTTCCTTAAAAAAAAAATTTTAAAAAAGTGATCGACCACATTTTTGCATTCACTAAAAAAAAATAGAAAAAAGGATGTTTTTTTTTTTTTTAATAATGCAAGTCAATGAAAAAATGGATCAAATGGATGCACACAAATTCATCCGTTTTTATCCTTTTTTTTTTTTTGCATACAGCGGATGGAAAAAAAAAAAAAGGATTTCAAAAGAGCCTTACCAAATTTTTTTTAAATAATGGAAGTCAATGGAAAATTGCATTAAAACGAATGCGCACAAATTCATCCGTTCCCCCCCCCCCCCACAAAACACATAAAAAAAAACATTGCAAAAACGCAGTGTGAACGCTGCCTTATGTAACAAAACTGACTGCATGCTTTTCCTGAATCGCCAGCACAGATGCTGGTTCTAACCCAAGTCCCGCCAGTACTTTACCTACGCTGCAGGTTTTGCTGCTTTTTAATGAAGTGACCAGAGATTCCTGCATATTTGAGTTCAATCCCCCTCTGTATATGTTCAACGTTCAAAGACAGAAGACAAAAAAAAAAAAAAGCAAACATAAAATGGCCTCCCTGAAAGTCGCCGAAGGTCTCGTCCAGTGCTCGGGTCTGGAAGAAATCTCCTGTTGGACCATTACCAGGTAAAGAGAGAAGCGGCCAAGCTCATTAGATGCTACATGATTCTTCATTCCTATGACGACGGAAAATAAATGACTGGGTAACTCGCCCTGTGTCCGGACTCTCTACCTGGCGGGCGCAGCGCTGGAGACAATGACGACTACCAATATTTATCCATATTTAGAGCCTGCCCAGAGACGACAGCATTATTTATGATCCCTCGCTGTAATTATTTCCGCGTGTCATTGTACTTTCAAATAAATTAGCTTCTTGTTCAAACAGTGTGAAAAGAAGCCAAAATTCCCAACATTTTACTAAAACCGCTAATTATAATCTATTTATGTGCGGCTCGGATGCCGAAGGGAGGGACGGGGCCGTGCGACGAGATGTCAATATTACAAAAAATACAGATACAAAAAGGGAAAGAACGGTAATTGTGGAGAACTAAAATAAGAACAGAAGAAAGTGAAGGTGTGGGGGATCGGCAAAGGAAACAAACAGTTACAGCATTCCAAAGATTTTACTTAATTGGCTTCAATAGACAGTTACATGGGATAAAGGGGAACGGATAGGTTTAGTTCAGCTCTGGAATTAGAGTAACATGGAGGCATGCAGGTGAAGGGCCACAAGTCCCTGTCCTACCCAAGGTGGCCAAGGAGTGGAATCTGATTGGAGCACATTCATAAGCACACTTAAAGGGATTATTCAGCGGTAGAAAAACATGGCCACTTTCTTCCAGAGACAGCATCACTCTTGTCTCCAGTTTGGGTGCAGGTTTTGTAACTCAGTTCAATTGAAGGAGCCTAATTGCGAACCGCACGAGAAATGGAGACAAGAGTGGTGCTGTCTCTGGAGGAAAGTGGCAATGTTTTGTAGTGCTGTATAACTTCTGTTACCCCTGTATAAACTTAGTCACATGACCGACAATATGACATTAAGTGGCATCAGCGAGATATGCAAACGCGTCCAGTCCTCCCTGGTACATATCAACGAGTGTTGAGTGAGCATCCTCATGGTGCTTGGGTAAAGGTGGCCATATAACTTCAATGGCTGACAGTAGTTGGGTCGTCACTTGCAGAAACCTATTACATTTTGTTCTAAGTTTTTTATATTTCATCCCTTAAAGGGATGTTTAAAGGAAATGTATAATAATTAGAACAAAAAAATCTAATCAGTAAGCCAGGCACCCTCCGTTTTGTTAAGCAGGAGGCACCCGGTTAAGTGTTCAAGCCCCCATTGATTTCAATGGGGTTTGTTACTTGAGTTTAGCACTGGAGTATTGAAGTTCTCGCTAAACAGTAATAACTCTTCCCCGTAGCTTTGAATGCACAATAGGGAGGAAAGGTTGAATATCGCACCATTAGTGCTGAGCGAACTTGCCGAACGTTCTGCCTGGAGAAGTTGGCTGCAGTCCTAGGACAGCCAGGAAAAAATGAATGTAGCATATGGATTACGGCTGGATTCAGGATTTTCCACGATTCCCTAGAGATGCATCCAAGTTCACCTGCCACCAGGAGTCAAATGCAGAACGTTCAGGTTTGGCCGACCCTGAACATTCAGGAAGTTTGCTCAACACTATTTGTATTGAGTAGTGATGAGCGAATAGTGAGATATGCGAATATTCGATATTCGTACGAATATCCCGTGAATATTCGATCGAATATTCGATCCCATTAAAGTTTATGGGAACAAGTATTGGATTAGTGAAATACATCTATTTGACCATTTGGAGGGTAACACCGGAAGCTGGGATTTGAACGCATATCGAATATTCGATATGATCGAATAGGGGAGATTTTGGGGGGACACTATCTATGCGGGGGATACAAGAGGAGATGCCTACCATAGGGGCGCTATCTTCTGGGGAGGGATACTAGGGGAGATTCCTAACATATGTTATCTACTGGGTGAGGACAACAAACAGGGAGATTACCTACAGTGGGATGGAGGGAAGGAGGGCGGTGGAGGGATCTAAAGTTTGCTATGGGCCCAGCCCTTTCTAGTTATGCCCCTGTTTATGTGTAACTATATGCACCGGAATGGAGGTCAGGGAAAGTACACTGGGGGTGGGGGAGGACATAAAATATAGAAATTGTAAAAGTACACCACACCGACTAAACTTTGCATGCAGATGGAGACAGCGCGGCAGAGTTCGGCTTTCAAGACAGATTGTGTGATCTCCTCCGCTTACATCCCAACCATCCTTAACATTAAAAAAAAATGGCGATCCATCTCGAAGCGCTTGTTCCGTCTTGGCACATCATTAATTTTAAAAAAGTTCTCCAGTGCAATATCCATCTCTTCCATTTGGCATCCTGTTCTCACATGTGCGGAGACAAGTGGAGACAAAGCCCATTCCAGTCTATCTGCTCGGATGCTCTTGTTTACATGCATTAACTTCAGCCGTGGTGTTTGTCGTAGCGAAACACATAGGAGATGCAAAATAGATGCGGATAAATAAAGGATGAGGCTCCTGATTAGAGGGAAGAATATCTCAGGTCCTCCCGACGACGGAACATAATCACATCCAATGTAATTACGCCGCTCTCTGATGTACACTTAACCACTCAATCATCGCTGCAAAGTCTAAAAGCTCAACAATCGGATTTTCTTTCATCTGCAAAGTGAAGCTTCGCTGCTTCTTGACCTGTTTTTTTGTTGACAACTCAAATGCAACAAATATGGGTTGAGCCCAGACAAGTGCTCGAAATGAGGCGGCCTGACATATGAAATTAGCCCAGATCCTTTTGAGGTGCTCTCTCCTGGCTTAAACTGTAAGTGCATCCTGTACAAGGAAGATCAATTTATAAAAAGGATTAGAACTTCCTACTCTGACGGAAAGAAGAAAGAAAAATGTTGCAGCCGGGCGTGAAAAAAAAAAAAAAAAAGTTATTCAAGTCTGAAAACAGGAAAAGAAAACATTAGTTTTAGTTTTTTTCTTACTTTTCCATTTGTGCCATATAATGTAGATACTTAAAGGGGTACTCTGGAGGTTTTGTTGTTTTGTTTTATATTTACACATTAACTTGTGTGGCATCAGTAAGCAGTGACATGGCCTCCTCTGCTGCCACCAATGTTTGTGGCGGGTACTGCAGGGCTGTCTAACCACTCACTGTGCAGAGGGTGACAGACACTGGCTGTCATGTCGGACACCCTTCCCCCGGGTACTGTATATAAAAATATACAGTACACAAATGGTATAAAGAGAACACATCCTGTCAGCAGAACACACTCTATACACCAGTCACATCCAGAGCTCATACTATTAAATAGAGAGAACACATTCTGTGAGCAGAAGACACTCTATATTATAGTATGAGCTCTGGTCCTGGATGTAATTGGTGTATAAGGAGAACACATTCTGTCAGCAGAACATGCTCTATATTATAGTATAAGCTAAGAAGGACAGGAGAGATCCAGCATTTTGAAACCAATAAGCTATGAATGCAGCTCTGGATGTGACTCGTGTATAAAGAAGACACATTCTGTCAGCAGAACACACACTATATTATAGTATGAGCTCTGGATGTGACTGGTGTATAAGGAGAACACATTCTGTCAGCAGAACACACTATATTATAGTATAAGCTCTGGATGTGACTGGTGTATAAGGAGAACACATTCTGTCAGCAGAACACACACTATATTATAGTATGAGCTCTGGTCCTGGATGTGACTGGTGTATAAGGAGAACACATTCTGTCAGCAGAACACACACTATATTATAGTATGAGCTCTGGATGTGACTGGTGTATAAGGAGAACACATTCTGTCAGCAGAACACACACTATATTATAGTATGAGCTCTGGTCCTGGATGTAATTGGTGTATAAGGAGAACACATTCTGTCAGCAGAACACACACTATATTATAGTATAAGCTAAGTGGGACAGGAGAGATCCAGCATTTTGAAACCAATAGGCCATGAACGCAGCTCTGGATGTGACTAGAGTACAAATTGAAACTTTACCAAATTTCCATTTAAATTCGCTCAGACGTTTTCTCCTAAGACGCCATTATTCCTGTTTATGTGTTCACTTCTTTTCTCTAATTGTTTCCTAAGATTCTGATGCATCCAGACACTGGGTCTATCCACGCCAGCCGAGGAACAGACAACGGTATTAAGGAGTCACACAGCTGGAAAATAGTTGTGGGCGAGGACATAAATCCATCTGACACTTATATTGCCCGGTTTCTAATTTCAATGTTCCCATCTTGAGGAGATGTAGGAGCAATAAATGTTAATAAGCATTGTTCATTAATATGCAGCGATCGGCCCACCGACTCCCGGGCCGCTAATGACTGTTTGTTACACTTCAGCTCGGCATAAATACTGCGACGTATCAACAGGTTTTCTGCATGAAATCTCATCCGAGGCCGTAATGTGGTGAAGGGGGTAATTAAAGTGATGTATAGGCACATATTGATAGATCTGCACATGATACTCCGCACATACCGCCTATTCATCAAAGTGACACCAAACGTGTGGAGGGTGAAATTAAGTCTTTTATTTTTATTTTTTTAAGGGCAAGATCTTTTTGGGGCGTCACCACTATAGGGCATGAATGGAGATATTACTACCAAAAGTTATTGTTCACCCTGCCCAAAAATTATTTTAAATTAAATGGTGCCAGAGATTTGTCATTTACTTCTATTAAAAAATATCCAGTACTTATCAGCTGCTGTATGTCCTGCAGGAAGTGGTGTATTCTCTCCAGTCTGACACACTGCTCTCTGCTGCCACCTCTGTCCATGTCAGGAACTGTCCAGAGCAGGAGAGGTTTTCTATGGGGATTTGCTGCTGCTCTGGACAGTTCCTGACATGGACAGAGGTGGCAGCAGAGAGCACTGTCAGACTGGAGAGAATACACAACTCCCTGTAGGACAGACAGTAGCTGATAAGTTTTTTAATAGTTTAATAGTTATAATAGTTAAATTACAAATCTCTAAAACTTTATGAAACTTACTGGGACCAGTTGATTTGAAAGAAATCGTTATTGTGATCTACTCCTTTATATCAGTCACCCTGTCATTATGTGGAAATATTGTGTCGCTTTTGCAGCTCTCTAATATACATTGTCTCCATTCTGGGAGGAAATAAACAACGTGTAAAGACCTGATACTTCTCATCACTGCTGGGAGTTTGTTACAGTTGCAGCCAGTCTACACAGAAACGGAATCTTTCACATGGACTCGGACAGATCCTTGGTGAACAATATTCCTGTTGGTTTCATTCTCTCTTGTACAGAATCTTCCATCATAGAAGAAAATAAAGTGACATTATTTGTCGAAGAGGATTCTGTGCGGGAAATGACACACTGATTAAGACACTTGCAGATCTGCCACATCCCTCTAAGTACAGATCCCATGCAGTGACCCATTGCCTCTGAGTCCACTAGGAAATGTACTCTGTGTGAACACAACCTTAGAAACAGTGTGGAAAATCTTTAGCAGGCAGACGGACTCTGTTATTAGAGACAAATTTCCCCTAACAACAGACAGTGGAAAACAGATTACAAGAAAGTGAGACACCTAGTGGCCAAGACTTTAGACTTGTGGTTCTACAGTAAGGAGTCGTGATTAATATATAAATATATATATATATATATATATATATATATATATATATATATATATATATATATGTCATTTTTTCCCCCCATTTGCATATTTATGGTAAAACCTACTTTTACGTTTTATAGAAATGCACTTGGTAATGGGGATAGGCTAGTAGGGGTCCTAAATGGTGGAGGCTCATGGGTATTAATCTATCCCTCGTGTATGAGATGACGACACATGAAGCGGAAGACAAATACAATAGAGATACATGGGAGACGTATAACGTTACATTTCTCTCCCATCACCAGTGAATGATTCCAGACTAAGTAAATTGTCACGAGCAGATGATGAATGTTTCCTCCATTACATCCGCTCCACGTAGAAGAAGTGACTTCATTTAGAAATGTTATTCAACTTGTAATAAGATCCAATAACAACCAGTAAAGGATACAAGATGATCAATAATCGGACGGCTCCATGTAAGCGGATGAGGATATACCATTGCCGCTGCCAGGGGAACTTAAAGGGATTGTCCTGTGAACATTACCTGCTTAATTGTCTCCCACATCATCACTTTCTGGCTACTTTCCTACATTGAGCTGAATTACCCATCATCCTCTGAATTCCTCTTTGATTTGTTGAAGTAGTATTAGAAATAGTTCTAACAGCCCAGAAATTTATAGGTATCTACTGGAACAATACTCTTCAGTATGTGACTCTACAGCTGCTGCAACTATAACCACCATCATGATCTGAGTATGACGGAGCATGATGGGAGTTGTAGTTTTGCAACAGCTGGAGACTGAAAAGTTGGGTTTTGTTTACCAAAAACTCTTTTCTTTCAAAATAAACTGGATATTTGTAATTTACTTCTACTAAAAAAAAAAAAAATCTCCATTCTTCCAGTACTTATCATCTGCTGTATGTTCTGCAGGAAGTGGTGTATTTTCTCCAGTCTGAAAGACTGGAAAGAATACACCACTTCCTGTAGGACATACAGCTGGAGGGCATGAGATTTTTTTTTTTTATAGAAGTAAATTCCAATCTCTGGCACCAGTTGATTTGAACATTTTTTTTTTCTGGAGTTCCCCTTTAATCAGCAGATAATTATTTAGAGTCGATTTCCTTCCCTCGCACTGAACAATTATTGGGTTGTTGAGTTTAACAGCCGCATTAGAGGGGCCCGTCTACACCCGCCGCCATTATAATGATCTTCTCACCAAAATCACTTGATGTTTACAGTTCCACTCTTTAACTTTTAATGCAAAAATCATAAGAGTCGGAAGCGTTTCCTTTGTAGCATCGCGTCTGTTTAATTGGGGAATTCTTCAATGAGCTTAAGTGCTCCTCTCCTCTAAGCCGGCAAAGACTAAGAAAATGTATTTATGGAATAAAATGTATCATCACTCCCATCATCCCTGACCCCAGGAGCTGACACTCTAATCTCCTATCACACACAGTGTATCATCACTCCCATCATCCTCCCTGACCCCAGGAGCTGACGCTCCAATCTCCTATCACACACAGTGTATCATCACTCCCATCATCCTCCCTGACCCCAGGAGCTGACACTCTAATCTCCTTACGCTTGGATCATGGATAATGGGTCAATCAGCCGCAGTGTAGGACGATGATGATGATGATGGGGGAGACACTCAGCAGCTCCTGTCATGGAGGCATCATCTCTAACCATGCCGGCTGTCTCTGCCGCGTCAGCCCCCTCGTCTCCGGCGTCGCCACTTACTTTATCCTCTTCAATTATTCATTCCTTAAAACTGCGTATTAAGCGGCGAGTTGTGTGACGAGTGTCCAGCTACGTGATCAGGGTTCCTGTTACAGCTGATATCTCCAGGTCACGGTGACTCCTGCATCAGGGCACGGACGGCTTCTATATGGTACATCGTACTATTCCAGGAAGCCCCCCAGTGCAATATTGTTACTGATGAAAATCCAAGGGTTCACTTTTAAGGGGTACTCCGGCGAAAAAAAAAATGTTTTCTAATCAACTGGTGTGAAAAAAAGTGATATAGATTTGTAAATTTTTTCTAATAAAACATCTCAAATCTTCCAGTACTTTTCAGCTGCTGTATGTCCTGCTGGAAGTGGTGTATTCTCACCAGTCTGACACAGTGCTCTCTGCTGCCACCTCTGTCCATGTCAGGAACTGTCCAGAGCAGGAGAGGTTTTCTATGGGGATTTGCTGCTGCTCTGGACAGTTCCTGACATGGACAGAGGTGGCAGCAGAGAGCACTGTGTCAGACTGGAGAGAATACACCACTTCCTGCAGGACATACAGCAGCTGATAAATATTGGAAGACTGGAGATTTTTTAATAAAGGGTAAATTACAAATCGCTGGCACTTTCTGACACCAGTTGACTTGTAAAAAAAAAAAAAATTGGTGGATAATCCCTTTAATTGTGAGTCTCCTTGTGGTTCAAAAAAATAAAATGTATCAATACCCCTACGTATCCTCTCCAGTCTGTAGAGATGATGATGAGCAGGTATATAAATATAATAGATAATATAAGCACCATGTACAATGGGTCCCGGCCTCCGGTGTAGTCATCCACTTGACTGCTGCTCCCAGAGGAGGTGACATTTTCTCGAGATGACGCTGATCTCTTCCCTGTTGTTGATGAATGACTGGAAGCCGCAGAAAACAGGCAGGGGGCTACAGCGCGAGCCCAACACGGCATCAAACTTGTAAAACAGCGGCTGATGAGACGGATCGTGTCCCACACTCTGATAAAAGTTACTTAAATCTCCCAAAAACCTGACATCCAATCTGTGCAAACATCATCATACATTACAGCACCCGCCGCAAAGGCCGGAAAACAAAGGAAATCCCGGGTAATGGAATCAGACTTATTCTGCTATGGTAACAGACAACTATAAAGAGACGAAAAACAGGATGAGGAGAGGACAAAAATAATAGGCGATAGATCTACGACAATAGGACCGCATACAGAAAACACAAAAATCTGTGTGTGAGCTTTTCTCTCTGTCTCCCCCTCCTCCCCCTCCCTTCTGAGACGGCTGATCCACAGTAAAGCAAAGATGCACTGAAGTAAAGCCAAAGTACTATACTGACACTACATTGAACTAGTTGGGGTAATCTCCCTGAGGATTCTTTCACCAAGTACACTATATTCCACACACATCCCTGCAGAACCCTCTTACTACTTAGACAAGGGCTCCCAGACGGCCCCTACACCACCCTCGCACACAAGTCTTTTCTTCTTCGATTTTCGCAAATTCTCACGTATCTACAGTATTATTGTATTTTTGCACTAGCACATGTGAGCAGTGTTTCTGCTATACTGTGTATTGCACTGAAGGTGGGGTAAAGTTAAACCACTGTAAGTCAGACATAAGTCCATCATGGTCAACCGGGGGGGGTATCACAGCAAGGGTGGAGTAACACAATCTACTTTTTGCAATGGTGACACTACTGGGGGGGGGTGACCTTGAACCTATAGCGGCTCCGGTGCAGACCCCTGCCCCACCCCGACACACCTTCACTATATCCCTATAAACCTAACATACCGCACATCCAGGCTCTTTATAATGTGCCGCCATTGATCAATGACAAATCAAGCACAAAACAGAAAACAAATCCCCCAAAAAGCAAAAAAAATATAATTGAAATTACACAAAACAACCGAAGCGTGAAAAAAGTGAAAAATAGCAAAACGGACAAGGGGCCATTTATAGTTTGTTTTCGAGTCAACAGGTAATGACATACAGATGGGCTCCGGCGCGATGAAGACACTTGGCAGGTTACAGTTAGGAAAGGATCGGGACGTTTGCCATCAAATCACTTCTCAATGAAGCATGAAAGTCACAAACACATAATACTAACCCAAACAGCGAGGACGGAGGACGGGGCCGATGGTGGAGATCAGGCGTCATTAGAGCGGAGCCAGGACGGCTCATAATGTCGCACTAAATACATAATCACCAGATAATGCCGCTATAGCGTCTCCGTCCTGATTATATTATCAAACACAGATACTGGTTCATTTGTATCTGACATGTTTATAGGCTGAAATAAAACTGCACGGTTATGGGGCGGGAGATACCGCACCATGGTCTCCGGGTGATGGGTGACACGGGGAGCAAAGAGGTCCAAACAGTACGGCCACCCGTAATGGGGTTGTTCACCAAAAAAAAAAAACTGGTGCCAGAAAGAGCCGGAGATTTGTAATATACTACTATTAAAAAAAAAAACCTCCAGTCTTCCTATATTTATCAGCTGCTGTATGTCCTGCACGAAGTGGTGTATTCTCTCCAGTCTGACACAGTGCTCTCTGCTGCCTCCTCTGTCCAGGTCAGGAACTGTCCAGAGCAGGAGAGTTTATCTATGGGCATTTGCTACTGCTCTGGACAGTTCCTGACATGGACAGAGGTGGCAGCAGAGTACTGGAAGACTGAAGAGAATACACCACTTCCTGCAGGACATATAGCAGCTGATAAGTACGGGAAGACTGGAGATTTCTTAATAGAAGGAAATTGCAAATCTATATAACTTTCTGGCACCTGTTGATTTAAATGAAAAAATGTTTGGGTGAACAACCCCTTTAAGGCATGGGGGTTGTATATATATTATATATATATGGTGTTACACAATGCAATGTATAGAGCACCATGGTGCCATAGACATAGTACAGGATCCTGACCGTCCAGGTCTCTTATGTTGTCAGTTTCTTATAGTCCTTATGGTCCAATGATCCTAGAGAGAGGCCGTAGCTGGAGCGAATGGCCAATTAGCATAGGTCTACATGACTGGGGATGTAGGGAGGGGTAGAATAATGGAAGGAGTAGTGGGTGGATTTGGGGAGGGGGTGATATATTGGGGCTTAGGAGGGAAATGAGTCAGGGGAGTTTAGGTCAGGCAGCCAGTGGGGTCGTAGCAGCTTGGCGGGTGAAGGTCATTGGATGTGGAGTAAAGGGGAAACCAGCTACTAGGTTTGGCCCCCAGGTATCTTGATCAGATTTTTAAGTTGTCTGGCACCTTTTGGGACTCTTTAAAGACAGGTCTTCCCCTACCCCCCTTTTATCCCTTTGGGAGTCAGTGGGTTGAAATTGCCACTCTGGTGGCCAAATCATCCAAATAGAATAGACATCTCATCCTAGGTGATGGGCAAGGAACTGGCAAGGGTGCTGGGGGAGGAAAGAAGGCAGGGTGGGAGGACTGTGACAAAGAGCTGATAACAATGCATTCTGGGACTTGTAGGACTGAGCAACTGCTCAACCATGAAGACTCAAAAAACAAAGATATTTGTTGGCTTTAGAACTGGGGCAGACATGTCAGCAATGAGATCTATTAGCAAGAAATTTTCACACTAATGTGTGTTTTTTGCTTTTTTTTTTTTGTTTGTTTTTTTGCTCGTTCCGATTTTTAACAGAAAACTTTTACATAAGTAGAGAAGACAAAGTGGGAGCAGTGAAGCAGCGGATAAGACTTCTCTTATAAGGAGATTGATAACTTGAGGCGCATTCTATATAAGAGACAAAAACACCAGAGACCGGAGGGAATCCCAAATCTGTAATTCACGGATATTGACTGGAGATTCGTGACACAGATAAATGGCTTTCATTTAGCAGGAGCCTTATCCATGTCTTCTCTCGCTTAGATTCGCCAAATAATCCGCTTACACGGTGTGCAAGTGACCTGTGTGTCGGTACATGCACCATGCAAAGCGTCCCCTGCAGCCATTAATATGGAAGGTGCCGGATGCATCATCTCCACATAGGACACAGGTGCAGGTAAGGAGACAGGTGCAATAACCCGATAGAACAAACCTGGATAAACTTCCAGCCAAACAACAGATATGAAGCGGATATTATACTGTATCTGTATATGATGGAAAATACATGGAAACCAACAGAATTACTGTTGGTGTGCATTAAGCTGTACTATACATAGTGATCAAGGACACATGGGCATTGGTGATAGAGCCGCTCTGCAGCCTACAAACTGCAAAATCTGACAAAGGTTCGACACAACCCTCTAAGAAAGAAAGTATATTTAATGTATCAAAAACAATCTCACCAACGTATCAGAACCAGTCCTCCTAATGTATCAGAACCAATCTTACCAATGAATCAGAACCAATCTCATTAATGAATCAAAACCAATCTCATTAATGAATCAGAACCAATCTCATTAATGAATCAGAATCAATCTCAACAATTTGTAAACAAATGTTTACACATAGAAAACCTCTCTTACTCTTCAGACTGGAAAGATCACTTCCTGCAGGGCATACAGCAGCTGATAAGTACTGAAAAACTTTTTAATAGAAGTAAATTACAAATCTCTGTCACTTTCTGGCACCAGTTGATTAGAAAGAAAAATAATTTGGTGAACAACCCCTTTAAGCCAAAATAGTTGTGTCCTATTAGGAATCACAAGACCTATTCTAGAGAAGGTGGCGTTGCCGCCCAACATATCGGGACCACCAGTTATGGTGACTTCACGGGTATACTGACTGCCACCCAAGCCCCCATACTTTGACGTGAAGCCGATCCAAGCAATGGACCCCCCATGATTCGGTAGCCACAGGGGTTAGAGGAGTAGACAAGCCCTTTAAGCCCATCATTTCCCTAAACCTGTATATTTTAGCTTTCCTCACGGATGAAGCGATATCTTATTATTGTAATTTATTAAATCTACCTGGAACTGTGAATAATGATGTGCAGCAGAGAGAGATAAAAAGCCAACGGCGCAGATGCATCTGACATTGGAGAAGACGAGACGTCTGCCAGGAAAATCCATACTGGCAGACTAATCTAGGAGCTCGGATGAAATGCGCCGGCGTTTCTGCGAGATGCTTCTATACGGCTTTGTCTTTGGAGCCGGATTCCTACGGCTGTGCAATTTTCCCCCATTTTAAGAAGTTGAAATCCCTAAACCTTTGATCCGCGACAAGAATAAAACATCCACTAACGCATTACCACTTATGTTAATATGACAGCAACTCAATTTTTTCAAGTGCTGATCAATTTTAAGCAATCTCCACTTCATGCATTATGTATTTGTGAAGGAACTTGGGCTTTTTAGTGTAATGTCACCAGGTTAACTGGTTGGTGCACACCGATTCCCGCTCCCCGGGGCCCCATCCACGACGCAGTGTTTGTGATGCACTCAACAGCAACAGCAAAACAGAAGCATTGTGGGAGCGGAGGGGTCCGGCTCCTCCGTACGCCCCAACCCTTGACGCTTGCTACTCTCATACAATAACACACTGAGCTTCGAAGCTTTATGTCCCTATGTCTATAATAAGCGGCAGTGCCGTAGCCATAGATCCCCCTGTATATACCCTGGTGGTCTGGAGGTTAGCAATGGATGGTGCTTCCTCTTCATGATAGATCTCTGCTGGCTGTCAGGGAACAGAAGGAATGTGTCCGGCTCGGAACTATACTTCTCAGAGCTGAGGTTTTGCTGCAATTCTATCCTGTGCTAAATAGCCTGGGGGTAGATTGTCTATAATGAGAGGTAAGAGGGCAATTCATTATCCAAGGGAGGGCAAATAACCTTTCCAATCCTGTGATAGATAGATGATAGATAGATGGGTAGATAGATAGATAGATAGATAGATAGATAGATAGATAGGAGATAGATAGATAGATAGATAGATAGATAGATAGATAGATAGATAGGAGATAGATAGATAGATAGATAGATAGATAGGAGATAGATAGATAGATAGATAGAAATGAGATAGATAGATAGATAGATATGAGATAGATAGATAGATAGATATGAGATAGATAGATAGATAGATAGATAGATAGATAGATAGATATGAGATAGATAGATAGATAGATAGATATGAGATAGATAGATAGATAGATAGATAGATAGATAGATAGATAGATAGGAGATAGATAGATAGATAGATAGATAGATAGATAGGAGATAGATGATAGATAGGAGATAGATAGATAGATAGATAGATAGATAGATAGATAGATAGATAGATAGATAGGAGATAGATAGATAGATAGATAGATAGATAGATAGATAGGAGATAGATAGATAGATATGAGATAGATAGATAGATAGGAGATAGATAGATAGATAGATAGATAGATAGATAGATAGATAGATAGATAGATAGGAGATAGATAGATAGATAGGAGATAGATAGATAGATAGATAGATAGATAGATAGATAGATAGATAGATAAATTTCCATGGCGGTGAGGCGGTGTTATTTGCAGCGGGTTGTGTGTTAGTACAGTGCAATATTTTTTTCCTCTTGTTTTGAGGGAATGTTGTAAATTGAAGCTTTCGCGGATATAATAATAGGGCACTTTAGCTAATGTTAAGGTATAACTCCCAAGTGTCTCGGCTTGCTAAGCATCATGGGAGATGTGCACAGCTGGTGCAGGAGGTTACCTGTGCCTCGGGGCTGATTCACAGTGATTCGGTTTATGTTACCGCAGCGGGTTCTATAATAACATAAATGTAACAGATAAATAGAATATCTGCGCCTGATCTCCACAGCTGGACATATGGCTGTAATGAGACGATCTCCTCATTACCTTATTATAGCCAGAGATAGGGGAGGGTGGCCTAGATAGCTGGACTGGGGAGGAGGAGTGAGCAGGAACAATCAAAAAGATTCCCAAAAGATCAGGACGATCCCAACGTCGGCCCGGGGATCAGCTCGTCTCTACAGAATAAGACGCATTATCTGCATTATGAAACCTCCAGGTAAAGCAACGTTCCAACAGAAATGGGGTTTGTGCGGGGGCGGGGCTTGCATAAATTATAGGAGACTCTGTTCCACCCCAGCTTAAAACTAGAATTGGAAATATGTGATTACAGCAAATGATTTGGAGCAGACATTGATAGTAATACAATATAATCCATGAATATTCATCAGGTCTTAGGGGTTAAAGGGATTGTTCACCAAAATGTGTTTTCTTTCAAATGAACTGGTGTCAGAAAGCTATATAGATTTGTAATTTACTTCTAGTAAAAAAAATCTCCAGTCTTCCAGTGCTTATCAGCTGCTGTATGTCCTGCAGGAAGTGGTGTATTCTCTCCAGTCTGACACAGTGCTCTCTACTGCCACCTCTGTCCATGTCAGGAACTGTTTAGAGCAGCAGCAAATCCCCATAGAAAACCTCTCCTGCTCTGGACAGTTCCTGACATGGACAGAGGTGGCAGCAGAGAGCACTGTGTCGGACTGGAGAGAATACACCACTTCCTGCAGGACATACAGCAGCTGATAAGTACTGGAAGACTGGAGATTTTTTTTAAATAACAAATCTAAAATCTCTGACACTTTCTGGCGCCAGTTGATTTGAAAGGGAAAAAAAAATTGTTGAACAACCCTTTAATATTTGTGGTCCTCAGCCTCATAAAACTAAAGCAGCCTTCTCAGGAAAGCGTGGCCCTTTAAGAAGGAAAACACAGCGGCGCTGGCTATGAATACGATCAATTAACCTTTGGATCGGTAACAAGCTACTTCTCCATCATGCAATTGTGGAAAGTTTACGGATAATCAGGAAAATCTCTATTTTTACTGTTTGTGTGAAAACCTTTGTCGGCCTGATTTGAAGTGTGAACACGGCGTCTGACCTCTCACTCTTTGTCATTGTCACTTCCCTCTTGTTGACAATTCTGCTCATTTTCTGCATCTTTGTTCATTATTATCCTAATTATCGGAGATTATTCTCGGATTCCGAGGACGTTTTACAAGGTTTGCTGAGCCGCGAGAGCGTGGTGTGCATCGCTGAAGAGGAGAAGGAAGATTCCAGGGACAAAGGAAGGATCTCCGAGAACGACTGTGCAGGATCCAAATATACAAGGTACTCTGTGCAGAATCCCCAATCCCACACCCCTGAGTACACCCTGGACCCTCTCTGGCACCACATATAGGGCAGGGATGGGGAACCCTCAAACCTCCAGCTGTTGCAAAACTACAATTCCCATCCTGCCCGGTCAACCAAAGCTTTGCTGAAGGTCCAATGGTTCCCCATCCCTGCCCTACAGGTTACTACGCTGTATATTAGGCAACTGTAGTTGTGCAGCAGCTGAAGGGCGAAAAGTTTGACACCCCGAGGTAGCTGATCGGTTGAAGTCCAACCATGAGAACGAAGGTCCTTTGTCCTTCAAGATAACTTACAAGGGCCCATCCTGGAGGGAATCCAAGGAGGAGGTCCAGCTGGTGGTAAGAGTCTTACAGATGAGCGGCTTAGGTCCTTACCTACTAAATAAGGTTGAAGGGGAAGTCCAGTGTCAGACAGTTTTTCAAAAGAGCTCCCGGCTCCAGTGATGGGGTCCGCTGTCCCCCGCTCTGGTTCCAGGTTCCCTGGCCACCTCCTGGTCTGATCGGGGACCCCCGGTCATATGACAGCCCTACTCAGCCAGCCGTAGCAGGGTCCCGCCTCCCAGACAGAAGTGGGGGGGCAGCGGAACCTAGCTCTGGAGCCGGGGAGGTAGGTTCAGCCACCGCCTCCACGGCTCTTTTGAAAAAAAGGCCTAACACCGGGCTTCCCCTTTAAATGTATCCCCTTTCCAGGGGGTTGTCAATAGATATCTGCTTGGTGAAGGTCCAACCACAGGTACCCGCACTGATCATGACAATAGGGCTCCATTAAACAGAGCGGCAATGCATAAGCTCAACCCCCGCCCCATTCACTCTCTATGGAACTTAGTCGAATACAGTTTCCAGCTATATTTATAAACTCCATAGAGAGTAAATGGAGAGGTGGTAAAGCGTGTGTTGTTTCATTCACCCACGGAACCCAGGTATAAACAGTGGGGGTCTGTCCAAAACCGTCCAAAGGCAAAAGAAAAATTATAACATTTACTTCAGAAACTGTTCAGACGACATACAGACGTCCCTTCCTAACAAATCCCCAGCCAGTAAAGTGACGGGCCCCGTAGAGTAGAGGTCTCAGACTGGATATGAGGCCCCTAACGGGTTCCCCAGGTTGTTGTAGCTCGAGGCTCGGTCACGATGCCAACAAGTTCAGGAAGACGTTATCTGGCCAATAATCCAGTGAGCGAGTGTTGGGTTATATTAGAGATAGGTCATGTCAAGAAGATTACAGCAGCTTCTGCCAGTGCGGTAGCAATGTGAGAGATGATACACTTGGATCAATACCGCCTTATGATCTGATCTTCTTCTTAGAAGTTAAGACGCGCCGGACTCACTTTCCCAAACTTAATTTTTCTTTCAATTTTGAAAATAAAAATTTTGACTTAAAGGCCCAATCTACCTCCAGATACGACTGGGCCAGCTATCCTCCAGACATGGCTGGGCTGGCTATCCCTAGACACGGCCTCACCGGCTACCTCCAGACAAGGTCGGGCCAACTATCCTCCAGACACGGCCGGGCCAGCTTTCCTCCAGACACGGCCGGGCCAACTATCCTCCAGACATGGCCGGGCCAGCTTTCCTCCAGACAGGGCCGTGCCAGCTATCCTCCAGACACGGCCGGGTCAGCTATCCTCCAGACACGGCCGGGCCAGCTATCCTCCAGACACGGCCGGGCCAGCTATCCTCCAGACACGGCCGGGCCAGCTATCCTCCAGACACGGCCGGGCCAGCTATCCTCCAGACACGGCCGGGCCAGCTATCCTCCAGACACGGCTGGGCAAGATATCCTCCAGACATGACTGGGACAGCTATCCCTAGACATGGTCTGGCTGACTACCTCAGACATAGCCCGGCTGGCTATCCCCTGACACAGCCCTGCCAGCTATCCCCAGACACAGCACGGCCGGCTATCCCCAGACACAGCACGGCCGGCTATCCCCAGACACAGCCCGGCCGGCTATTCCCAGACACAGCCCGGCCGGCTATCCCCAGACACAGCCCGGCCGGCTATCCCCAGACACAGCCCGGCCGGCTATCCCCAGACACAGCACGGCCGGCTATCCCCAGACACAGCACGGCCGGCTATCCCCAAAAACAGCCTGGCTGGCAATTCCTAGACACAGCCTGGTCGGCTATCCCCAGACACAGCCTGGCTGATTGCCCCAGACTAGCCAGCTACCCCCAGACACCGCCTAGCCGGCTATCCCGATTAGACAAAAATACAAAAACAACAATGTATCCTTTTTGGAACTTGTTACAAATGGTTCCTGGAATCTGTAGCTACCGACACATAATAGGATAGCATTAGTATACAATCCCCTTATTGCGGCGCTCTCCTCATCTCTTTGACACCAGGACCTGACAGTTCTCCCATATTTGCATACATATTATTTCCTAAATAACTGGTGTAATACACATCTCGTATCCACATGTGACACCCCAGGGGATCTGCGTCGATGCAGGAAAGATACTGTCGACTGTAAGATTAGCCCAACGGAGCGAAAAGCCGCTCAATCCTGCAAAATCCTCTATTAAATAGATGCAAAGGGGTAATTAAAACATCACATAAAAACGGAATCTGTTTGAACATAAAAAAAATAAAATAAAAAAAATAAAAATAAGTCACATATTGAGGATGTGAAACTTTAAAAAGAATATATGAATTCTGTAATGAAAATATATGGCGGTAGAAAGTGCTTCATAAGAAAATAATAAGAAATTATAGATAAATTTATAAAAAAAAAAATAAGAAACACAACAAAAAGGACGGGTCATAGTAACCGAATGGTTATAACAACAACATTCATGGCCTAACAGAGTGGGAACTATACTAAATAGCAAACAAGGTCACATGATCTCTGCCAATGTAAGCATGCACTGTCTATGAGATGCAGGAAGTGGTGTATTCTCTCCAGTCTGACACAGTGCTCTCTGCTGCCACCTCTGTCCATGTCAGGAACTGTCCAGAGCAGCAGCAAATCCCCATAGGAAACCTCTTCTGCTCTGGACAGTTCCTGACATGGACAGAGGTGGCAGCAGAGAGCACTGTGTCAGACTGGAGAGAATACACCACTTCCTGCAGCACATACAGCAGCTGCTAAGTAATGGCAGAATGGAAAATTTTACATAAAAGTAAATTTAGAAATCTGTGTAACTTTCTGACAGTTCACCATTTTTTCCCTCTGGGGTACCCCTTTAAGAATGCGCCTAAGCAAGTTTATGGATCATCTCCAACTTTTTGTCAAGTTCAGTGGTTTCTTTGGCTGTCTTAGTATGAGTTCACACGTAGCGTAACCATCACGCTGTCAATAAACTTGACAAGTGTTACCTGCAGGTTCTGTTGCAGATATAGCAGAATGTTCTGCATTTTCCGCATGCAAATCTGAGAGGGAAACCAGAAATATTTCCGCCACAGATAACATATGCTTAGCTTCAGCCCCAGTGGTGAAAATAAAAACCTCAAGATCTCAGAATTAGTTTAAAATATAGAGAGAAAAATTGAAAATTAGAAAAAAATTTACCAAAAATTCTAAAAAAAAAAAAAATAATAATAATATCTGTTTAACATAAAAACATTATTTCTACAATAAGTTTGTGTTACCACAGAAAGGTTTCCCCAGTCCAGGATCCTCATACAATATTCAGCATATGCAAATAACCTTTTTGCTCTGGAGGACCCGACATGTTTCTACATTACTTGAACAATCTATTGGAATGAATGGGTTTAAACAAATGCGTAATGCTTTATTTCCCCTGTGGAGGCGCTGTGGGGGAAATTAACATACACCAACCGCTTTTGTTGCAAAGGGCTGAACATCATGTGATCTGCCTATTATCATATGATCCTTTTAGCAAAATGTTTTCCTTCTTACGGTGGGTTAACACTACAGAATCCGCGCAGATAAGTTCCGTCGGATTCTGTCGTTCATCCACCCGTGCCATAGACACCATCCTATGGGCAGGCGAATTCTGCCGTGTGCCAAAAGAAATGACATGTCAATTCTTTCTCGTAAGGCTAAATCCGCCCGGCCATAGAATGGTGTCTATGGAGCGGGTACAAGCAACGGAATTTGCTGGAACTTATTAGTGCGGATTCCGTAGTGTGAACCCACCCTCAGTAGTCACGACATGCGAGCAGAAAATGTAATACATACCGCTGCAAACTGTTCTGCTTGGGCCGTTGTGCTGTGGGAAGGGAGTAGGCAGGGTGGGAGGACTGTAGTGAAGAGCTGATGGAAAGCAATGCATTCTGGGAATTATAGTATTGAGCAACTGGTTAAACAGTTGCTCAACATTTATTTTCCCCGACATCAGAATACCCCTTTAACTTTTGGTCCAGACAGGTGACTACGAAAAAGTCTATTGCCCCTTTGGCCACACAACACTCCGTTTGCTGCTCCGATCCTCTCTAGAGTCCAGCTTGTCCATCTATGCATGCCATTACCAGTACAACCATCTCTTACCATTACAATACCAATTAACGTCATATCTCAGACAGAAAGATCTAGAAGATCAAACCCTGAAGTAGTCGTAATGGCGGCCATATTGGACGTCAACCATCTGTACTAGAAACTATAATTGTTAAAAAAAAAACAACAAAAAAAAAAAACAATAGTTTGTTCCAGCTGGATGGTTGATGTTTACAGGGAATATGTTGAGTCTGAAGACAGAACATTCTTTGAAATCTCGACTTCCGCACAATGCACACGGCGTCTCGGGATCTACACGAGGAGCTCGCAGTCTGTAGACATTTACAAGTATTGTCAGGGACTAAAGAAGATTCCGCGGTTGAAGTCTTGACTGTTTCCATAATGATTCCGCCTATGTAACTCGCGCCTGGCACTTGCCCAAAACCTACTTTTCGTCCTCGAGTTGTTCATACGAGGAATAGTGAAAAATATGTCTCCTGACATTTCTGCCAGTGTTCATATATCACCGCCTGCCGCAAAGGTTACTTAGCATCTCCTTACATTAGCATGTTGCCGAGAATTAGATTAAAATTCATGATTACCATTTTAAATCATTTATTGAAATTACATAGCGGAGCACTTCACCGGCCCCGCAAATGGGAGGAATTGCAGCTGTTTGCAGTAAACACATCTGCGGGCGAGAAAGACGACGACAAAGAGAAACGCCATTTGTCGGGGAGAACATCTGGGTTCAGGTCGCACATCCAGGTTTGATCTGTGATTGTTTGTACAAGGGTCCCGCGTACTTGTCAGGGGGCATCATAAATTCATGAGCAAAACAGGTTCACTTTCTGCGAGGACAAGTCGTAGGAGGATCTCCCGGTACGTACAGACATACTGGAGGGTTCAGGGGATTGCCCAGGCTCAGAAATACATGGTACTATCCCTAGGGCAAGTAGTGGGCAGCCATACGGCTCCTGTGCAAGGCGGCGGCTCTCATTCACACCAGGGGGACACTTGGCCAGAAATAGTGACATGGTCATACAGTACACAGCCAATCAGCTCCTACCCACAGGGATCTCCATTATACCGCCTACTATCAGCGTGGTGCTGGAGGTCGGGATTCCCCCACGTCATGTTGTTTAACCACATAGGCAATACACACAAAGCAAATACACTGGTACCTTAGTTTAAGTAACTTAGATTAAGAGCATTTTGCAAGAAGAGCTCACAGTTTTTCAAAATTGTGACTTGGTGTAAGAGCTCCCTGTAGTGGGTGGGAGGAGGAGTGGGGGAGGGGCATGGTCTGCATAGCGGGGTCTACAGCACTGTACTCTGACCCAGGAAGTCTCCCTCACCTTCCAAATCATAGCAGATCCACTTCAGGCTGGGGCTTACATAAGGGGACAGGACTGTAGCCAATTGGCTCTCATCATATAAAAATGTTGGACATAAGTGATCAAAGTGAAAGATGAGCCATGTAAATAAGGGCAATAATCCCCTGGGACTATAATGGTGGCTGTATTACATGTTACAGGATCAGAAACACAAGGTCACAAGGAAGCTGAATACAATTTTTTTTATTTTTTTTTTATAATTAGAGGAGTAGATTGCCGCTACTAAAAAAAAAAAAGTTAAGTTAAAAAAGTTACAAAAACAAAACTTTATCTCCTTACAGCCTGATGGCAACTGGATACAGGCGGCCTTATAGGAGGACATGGCAGGATCAGGCGTGTGGGGGGGGGGGGGGGGGGAGGGTTTATGGGGTCGCGGTCCCCCTTTACAGCTTTTCATCTTTGGGCTTCACTATCCTGAAGATGAAGAGATCCGTGTCGTGACGGGAAATTGACTTCATCTGTAAAAGTCAGCTCCTGATTAGATTTTTTTGCTGCCAAATGCAATAAAAGAGTTATTGGAATCTATTACGGCTAATTCTGATAATCTACGTAAGATCAGGCGCAGCGTTCCTAGAAAATTATAAAATCTACATTAGTGAAGGGCAGAAATGAGAGAAGGTTCTGGCAAATCTGCCGCTGCGGAAATAAACAAAATGAGAAGTACACAATTTATGGTTTGGGCTTCAGCTCCATTTTCTGTGGTTTTTATCCTCTAAGATTAATACTCAAGACGTCTTAATGCTGAAACCTCTCACCGATGGAGGAGGAATGGAAGTCCTTGGCTTTAGCGGCAGCTGCTTGACACCATTCTAGGAGATACTGGATCTGAGTAGTGTTGAGTAAAGTTACCAAACTTTTTGGGTTTGGCAATGTTCTATGAACATGAATGTTTGACGTTTACTCCCAGCATCTGGAGAAGTTGGATGCAGCCATAGGGAGTTCTAGAAGACCTGGATACAACATAGGTTGTAGCCATGAATTTCTGGCACCCCTAGGGCGGCTTCCAACTTCTCCAGACACCGGGAGTCACATAACGAACCTTCGAGTTCATAGAACATTGCCAAACCCAAACAGTTCAGCAAGTTGGCTCGACACTAGATCTGAGCTCATGGCAAAAGAATTAGAGATGAGTGAATAGGGAAATATTCGAAAATTGGAAATTCGATTCAAATAGCCCCCGATTTTCGAACATCGAACATCAAATGCCATTATAGTCTATAGGAGAAAAATACTCTGGACTTGGAAATCAATATTCAACCACAAGGAGGTCACCAAGTCCTCAATGACACCTCAGGAAATGATGCCAACACCTCTGGATGCATCTGGGACAGCAGGGGAAGCATGCCTGGGTACATATAGGACAGCAGGGGAAGCATGCCTGGGTACATATAGGACAGCAGGGGAAGCATGCCTGGGTACATATGGGACAGCAGGGGAAGCATGCCAGGGTACATATAGGACAGCAGGGGAAGCATGCCTGGGTATATGTGGGACAGCAGGGGAAGCATGCCTGGGTACATATAGGAAAGCAGGGGAAGCATGCCTGGGTACATATAGGACAGCAGGGGAAGCATGCCTGGGTACATATAGGAAAGCAGGGGAAGCATGCCTGGGTACATATAGGACAGCAGGGGAAGCATGCCTGGGTACATATAGGACAGCAGGGGAAGCATGCCTGGGTACATATAGGACAGCAGGGGAAGCGTGCCTGGGTACATATGGGACAGCAGGGGAAGCATGCCTGGGTATATGTGGGACAGCAGGGGAAGCATGCCTGGGTACATATAGGACAGCAGGGGAAGCATGCCTGGGTACATATAGGACAGCAGGGGAAGCATGCCTGGGTACATGTGGGACAGCAGGGGAAGCATGCCTGGGTACATGTGGGACAGCAGGGGAAGCATGCCTGGGTACATATAGGACAGCAGGGGAAGCATGCCTGGGTACATATAGGACAGCAGGGGAAGCGTGCCTGGGTACATATAGGACAGCAGGGGAAGCGTGCCTGGGTACATATAGGACAGCAGGGGAAGCGTGCCTGGGTACATATGGGACAGCAGGGGAAGCATGCCTGGGTACATATAGGACAGCAGGGGAAGCATGCCTGGGTACATATAGGACAGCAGGGGAAGCATGCCTGGGTACATATAGGACAGCAGGGGAAGCATGCCTGGGTACATATAGGACAGCAGGGGAAGCATGCCTGTGTACATATAGGACAGCAGGGGAAGCATGCCTGGGTACATATAGGACAGCAGGGGAAGCATGCCTGGGTGTATATAGGACAGCAGGGGAAGCATGCCTGGGTACATATAGGACAGCAGGGGAAGCATGCCTGTGTACATATAGGACAGCAGGGGAAGCATGCCTGTGTACATATAGGACAGCAGGGGAAGCTTGCCTGGGTACATATAGGACAGCAGGGGAAGCATGCCTGGGTACATATAGGACAGCAGGGGAAGCATGCCTGGGTGTATATAGGACAGCAGGGGAAGCATGCCTGGGTACATATAGGACAGCAGGGGAAGCATGCCTGTGTACATATAGGACAGCAGGGGAAGCATGCCTGTGTACATATAGGACAGCGGGGGAAGCATGCCTGGGTGTATACAGGACAGCAGGGGAAGCATGCCAGGGTACATATAGGACAGCAGGGGAAGCATGCCTGGGTGTATATAGGACAGCAGGGGAAGCATGCCTGGGTACATATAGGACAGCAGGGGAAGCATGCCTGGGTGTATATAGGACAGCAGGGGAAGCATGCCTGGGTACATATGGGACAGCAGGGGAAGCATGCCTGGGTACATATAGGAAAGCAGGGGAAGCATGCCCGGGTACATATAGGACAGCAGGGGAAGCATGCCTGGGTACATATGGGACAGGAGGGGGAAGCATGCCTGGGTACATATAGGACAGCAGGGGAAGCATGCCTGGGTACATATAGGACAGCAGGGGAAGCATGCCTGGGTACATATAGGACAGCGGGGGAAGCATGCCTGGGTACATATAGGAAAGCAGGGGAAGCATGCCTGGGTACATATAGGACAGCAGGGGAAGCATGCCTGGGTACATATAGGACAGCAGGGGAAGCATGCCTGTGTACATATAGGACAGCAGGGGAAGCATGCCAGGGTACATACAGGACAGCAGGGGAAGCTTGCCTGGGTACATATAGGACAGCAGGGGAAGCATGCCTGGGTGTATATAGGACAGCAGGGGAAGCATGCCTGGGTACATATGGGACAGCAGGGGAAGCATGCCTGGGTGTATATAGGACAGCAGGGGAAGCATGCCTGGGTACATATAGGACAGCAGGGGAAGCATGCCTGGGTGTATATAGGACAGCAGGGGAAGCATGCCTGGGTACATATGGGACAGCAGGGGAAGCATGGCTGGCTGCATTGGGAGGACATTTTCGATAGAAAACAAATAGTTTGAATAGTGTAGTATTTGATCGAACACTATTCGCTCATCAATAATAAGAATTAAACAATAAGTCAATTGTCTTCTTTACCCCAGACAATGAGGAATGCACAGATGGAGCAGAGGTGAATTTTTCATTGTTTCTTTTTAGGGTGTGAATTAAACAACTGCATTTAAAAACCTGAGCATGTGAACACACCCTTAGGGTCCTATTAGACCAAGTGATTAATGTTTAACAATAAATCATCACAGGTGATTCAGAACGATAGTCGTTAGTTACTACAAACATTTACTCCATCTGATCGCAGCAAAAGAATGAACCATTGTGGAATTACACTGAGCGATTCGTGAACCATTGTGGAATTACACTGAGCGATTTCTGAACCATTGTGGAATTACACTGAGCGATTTCTGAACCATTGTGGAATTACACTGAGCTATTCGTGAACCATTGTGGAATTCCACTGAGCGATTCGTGAACCATTGTGGAATTCCACTGAGCGATTTGTGAACCATTGTGGAATTACACTGAGCGATTCGTGAACCATTGTGGAAATACACTGAGCGATTCGTGAACCATTGTGGAATTACACTAAGCGATTCATGAACCATTGTGGAATTACACTAAGCGATTCGTGAACCATTGTGGAATTTCAGAACTATTAGCAATGATTTTGCTGTCGGCACTGAACGAACAATTTCTTGTTGGTTGTTTTATAGTTACTGCATTTACACGAAACGAGTATTGTTTAAATATAACAATAGCAACGAAAACAATATAATAATAATCGTCCCGAGGGCTCTATGATAACTCACAAGTCAGCTGCCGGATCTGTCTCTGCCCTGTCCGATATGTACACCCCTGCACATAATAAGCATCCACATTATAGTTGTGCACTGCTGAAGCAGGGATCTCCTTGTGACATCATCCCTCCCAGCTCACGCTATATTCTGCTTCCTGGAATAGCTTTTACTGCAGTGGCGGCCCGCTTGGCCAATCACTGAGTGAGGCGGGGCATTGCTGCACTCAGTGATTGGCTGAGCAGGCTGTCACTGCAGTACAGGAATTTATAAGCTGGAGGTGCGGGAAGCAGAAGATAATCACAGAGGAGCCATAGGGGCCCAAGGCAGGTGATTTTTTTTTCCAGCTTGTCAACAGCAACAGATAAAGCCTTTTTTATTTGCCAGTGAATCCATTTAAAGGGGAACTATCAGCAGATTAGACAAACCCAACCTGCTAATATGTCCCTATTGCACAGGAGACACTGAGGAGGAGAGTTTGTGTCTTACCTTCATCCTTGGTGCCCTTCTGGTGCTGTCATTTGCTCCAGGGTCTGGTGAGACTGTTAGAAGCACTGGGGCACCCATTAGGAGCACTGCCCTTCCCCATAGGGCTTATTCGCCCCCGTACCAGCTCACCCCTTTTTTAATGATATTAAATGGAGCAGTCATAGGCCCTATGGTGGTGGGCAGTGCTCCTAATGGTGCCCTAGCAGTAGCGTAATTTGGTGGGGGCAGAGGGGGCGGCCGCTCCCAGGCCCACACAGGCAGGGGGCCCACTGAAGATTTTGCCAGTTGATGCTTAACAAATGTCTATTGACTGTAGGTGGCCCCTGGCCAGCAACCAGTGCTCCTGGGGGGCCCACACAGCTACCGAATGTTGTGTCTGACCATTTAGCTGTATGTGAGGAGAAGATACTGTTGAATGCAGCAGGGTGATTGACAAGGCAAGGAGAGTATTGGCTCTTCACCCTGCCAATCACTGTTGTGGCCACAGGAGGCCGTTCCTTCCCTTAGAGCTGTGGGACATGAGTGATGTCACTCGAGCGCTCAGAGAGCAGGGGAAGAGTTGACATCAGAAGACTACAGTACTGCAACTGCACAGCAGGTAAGTATGGCTTTTTTTCCTTAGTTATAGAGGAGGAGACCTATGTGGGTGGATGGCACTAACTTCTGAGAAGGATATAATCTATGGGGGTTGGGGTATGGGATGTGCTGGCTAACTGAAAAGGGGGTACCTAATCTGGAGGTACAGTCTACTCACAGTGGTGATGGTGGTGGATTATCAGGCTGCTCTTATATACTCTGTACACCAGGATTATCAGGCTGCTACCATATACCCTGTACTGTACACCAGGATTATCAGGCTGCTCCCATATACCCTGTACTGTACACCAGGATTATCAGGCTGCTCCCATATACCCTGTACTGTACACCAGGATTATCAGGCTGCTCCCATATACCCTGTACTGTACACCAGGATTATCAGGCTGCTCTCATATACCCTGTACTGTACACCAGGATTATCAGGCTGCTCCCATATACCCTGTACACCAGGATTATCAGGCTGCTCCCATATACCCTGTACACCAGGATTATCAGGCTGCTCCCATATACTCTGTACACCAGGATTATCAGGCTGCTCCCATATACCCTGTACACCAGGATTATCAGGCTGCTCCCATATACCCTGTAAAGTACACCAGGATTATCAGGCTGCTCCCATATACCCTGTACTGTACACCAGGATTATCAGGCTGCTCTCCTATACTCTGTACACCAGGATTATCAGGCTGCTCCCATATACCCTGTACTGTACACCAGGATTATCAGGCTGCTCCCATATACCCTGTACACCAGGATTATCAGGCTGCTCCCATATACCCTGTACTGTACACCAGGATTATCAGGCTGCTCCCATATACCCTGTACTGTACACCAGGATTATCAGGCTGCTCTCCTATACTCTGTACACCAGGATTATCAGGCTGCTCCCATATACCCTGTACTGTACACCAGGATTATCAGGCTGCTCCCATATACCCTGTACACCAGGATTATCAGGCTGCTCCCATATACCCTGTACACCAGGATTATCAGGCTGCTCCCATATACCCTGTAAAGTACACCAGGCTGCTCCCATATACCCTGTACTGTACACCAGGATTATCAGGCTGCTCCCATATACCCTGTACTGTACACCAGGATTATCAGGCTGCTCTCATATACCCTGTACTGTACACCAGGATTATCAGGCTGCTCTCATATACCCTGTACACCAGGATTATCAGGCTGCTCCCATATACCCTGTACTGTACACCAGGATTATCAGGCTGCTCCCATATACCCTGTACTGTACACCAGGATTATCAGGCTGCTCCCATATACTCTGTACACCAGGATTATCAGGCTACTCCCATATACCCTGTACACCAGGATTATCAGGCTGCTCCCATATACCCTGTACTGTACACCAGGATTATCAGGCTGCTCCCATATACCCTGTACTGTACACCAGGACTATCAGGCTGCTCCTATATACTCTGTACACCAGGATTATCAGGCTGCTCCCATACACCCTGTACTGTACACCAGGATTATCAGGTTGCTCTCATATACCCTGTACACCAGGATTATCAGGCTGCTCTCATACACCCTGTACTGTACACCAGGATTATCAGGCTGCTCCCATATACCCTGTACTGTACACCAGGATTATCAGGCTGCTCCCATATACCCTGTACACCAGGATTATCAGGCTGCTCCCATATACCCTGTACTGTACACCAGGATTATCAGGCTGCTCCCATATACTCTGTACACCAGGATTATCCTGCTCTCATATACCCTGTATACCAGGATTATCAGGCTGCTCCCATATACCCTGTACTGTACACCAGGATTATCAGGCTGCTCCCATATACCCTGTACACCAGGATTATCAGTATGCTCCCATACACCCTGTATACCAGGATTATCAGGCTGCTCCCATATACCCTGTACACCAGGATTATCAGGCTGCTCTTATATACTCTGTACACCAGGATTATCAGGCTGCTACCATATACCCTGTACTGTACACAAGGATTATCAGGCTGCTCCCATATACCCTGTACTGTACACCAGGATTATCAGGCTGCTCCCATATACCCTGTACACCAGGATTATCAGGCTGCTCCCATATACCCTGTACTGTACACCAGGATTATCAGGCTGCTCCCATATACTCTGTACACCAGGATTATCCTGCTCTCATATACCCTGTACTGTACACCAGGATTATCCTGCTCTCATATACCCTGTACACCAGGATTATCAGGCTGCTCCCATATACCCTGTACACCAGGATTATCAGGCTGCTCCCATACACCCTGTACACCAGGATTATCAGGCTGCTCTCATACACCCTGTACTGTACACCAGGATTATCAGGCTGCTCCCATATACCCTGTACTGTACACCAGGATTATCAGGCTGCTCCCATATACCCTGTACACCAGGATTATCAGTATGCTCCCATACACCCTGTACTGTACACCAGGATTATCCTGCTCTCATATACTCTGTACACCAGGATTATCAGGGCTGATTTCTCCTACATATTTAATGTATTGTCCTGTATTATTTCTATGCAGTATTCTGGCTTTTCTGTATATAGGTTATTTAGTATAGTTGCCTTGAACTCCATGGGGCTATTTATTGTTATTACCCAACATTTCTAATATACATTCATTCTATTAGTATTGTGGGTATAGGCTTTGGATGTTGCCTATTTGGTCACTGACCATCAACTGTAGTGTAGTCCTCATGCTGCCCAATAAATATGAGACAGATAAATATGAGATTAAGAGATAGAAGAATGAATGGATGGATGGAAGGATGGCTAATTAGAAAACAGAATCAGCGCCATAGCTTCCTTTATGTTGTTTGTGGTATTACAACTTGGTTCTATTCTCTTTTAGTGGAACTGATCTGCACTACCACATCCAAGCTTTGGGGGAGAGGGGCGCTGTTTCTGGAAAAAAAGCAGCTATGTTTTTGCAATGCTGGATAACCCCTTTAATTTTGACATAGTTATATATGTGAGAAAGTCTTTTTCCACTGTTCTCAGTCCCTGTTCACTATAAATAATGTAGTAAAAAAATATCCTTTATTATTTGGAAAGCATTGTCATCTGCTGAGGTTCCCTATGGGTAACATAATCGGTTGCCGGCCCACTGAGACTCACTCCCCCCCCCCCCCCCTAGGCTGAACCCCTAGCTACGTCCCTGTGCCCTAGTGCCCGCAACCATCTTACTGGACCATGGAGCATGCAACTAACTGCACAGGAATGCCTCGTCGGTGTCTCCTGTGCAATAGGGACACATCAGTAGGTTAGATTCCTTTGGCCTGCTGAAAGTTCCCCTTTAAGCCTCTGATAATGAAGAGCTAGTAAGTTCCCCCGGCCCTTCCACTGAGAAATTAAACAACATCTTAGACCTGTACATCCAGCTCAATGTCTTATAACTCACTTTTCTATAATGCTCGGCTATGACATCATCAGAATCTCCTCATTACCACAGGAGCAGACACAATGGATTGTTCCAGCACCAGTCACGTATCACTACATTGCACTTTCCTCGTCTTCGTCTCCATCTCGGCACAATAGCCCTTTGTCAAGAGAAAGCACCGTCCCAAGACAATCGTCGGGGTGTTTCAATAACTTCAGATAATGCAAATGACCCTTAAAAGAATCTGATACGGCGCAACACAGGCGCGGCTAAACAATAAGCGTAATGATAGTAATTTCCCTTTATCATTCTGGCAATAACACAATTTTACAAGGCAATGCACAATATAAAAAGAATCAATGTCAGTCTGAATGGGAAGCAGAGAAAGAGATTCCCAACAACAAAGGAGGTGCTGAATATATCTAATATGATTGAATGCAACATATATTTAATTGCAGTAAACTAATTGCCTGTCATCAGTAATAAGAGCGCTGCCGAGAAGAAAAGTCAGGAGATTGATGTGATACTGGCGTACAATTACACAAGAAAAACACATCTCAGCCAAAGTTCCGGAAGAATAGAAGTTACTCGACGGAGGAAGACAATGGAGGAAGCCGGGATGTGTCGGAAACGGTGCAAAATATCTCCAAACTGCAACCCAAGCACAATGTATGGATGATGACTGCCTCTATGGCTGCTGGACAGACCAGGGGAGGAATGGGGGTGAAAATGGTGCAAAATGTCTCCAAACTGCAACCCAAGCACAATGTATGGATGATGACTGCATCTATGGCTGCTGGACAGACCAGGGGAGGAATGGGGGTGAAAATGGTGCAACATGTCTCCAAACTGCAACCAAAGCACAATGTATGGATGATGACTGCATCTATGGCTGCTGGACAGACCAGGGGAGGAATGGGGGTGAAAATGGTGCAACATTTCTCCAAACTGCAACCCAAGCACAATGTATGGATGATGACTGCCTCTATGGCTGCTGGACAGACCAGGGGAGGAATGGGGGTGAAAATGGTGCAACATGTCTCCAAACTGCAACCCAAGCACAATGTATGGATGATGACTGCCTCTATGGCTGCTGGACAGACCGGGGGAGGAAAGGGGGCAAAAAATGGTGCAAAATGTCTCCAAACTGCAACCCAAGCACAATGTACGGATGATGACTGCATCTATGGCTGCTGGACAGACAGGGGGAGAAATGGGGGCGAAAAATGGTGCTGCCTTTACCTTGGTGTGGTGTATTACTCGTAAAGTGACATCACAGAACTGGGGTAGAAACAAACAAACAACGGACAAGCTGAAAATAATGGACTGCAGCTCCCAAATAACTCATAATGTAATAGAGAAAATTATTGATATAAATTCAGGGACAAAAGGACAAAAAACATCTAAAATACACACAACAGTCCTATGACCATGATGCCGCCCAATAGGACCTTTAGCGTTGGCTGTCCAGGCATTATGGGAATTGTAGTTTTGCAACAGCTGATGGACCAAAGGTTCCCTATCCCTGGTATACAGGATGAAATCACAAACCAATATAATATAACGTAATATCAAAGTGCCAAAGACGTGCAACACAGAAAATAACTAGAATGAAATACAAACAGTAAGGCTGTCACATGGAAAGGGGAGGAAGTCTATGCCGACGAATATGGAGAAGTGATAAGTCCAAAAAATTGACGTGACCTCCGGGGACCGTATACTGTATAGTGCCCCTATACTAAAAGCGACTTCGACTTCTGAGTAATGTTGCCGAAAGTTCAGGTTCGGCAACATTCATCTGCACCCAAATTTTCAGAATTTTACTCCCAGTGTTTGGAGAAGTTAAATGTCAGGAACTGTCAAGAGCAGCAGCAAATCCCCATAGAAAACCTCTCCTGCTCTGGACAGTTCCTGACATGGACAGAGGTGGCAGCAGAGAGCACTGTGTCAGACTGGAGGGAATACACCACTTCCTGCAGCACATACAGTAGCTGATAAGTACTGGAAGACTGGTGATTTTTAAATACAAGTAATTTACAAATCTTGAAACCAGTTAATTTGAAAGAAAAAGATTTTCTCTGGAGTACCCCTTTAACTAACCGGGTCCTATATTCATCACTGTCACATAGGGGACATGGTGCATGGTGCATGTTGTGTATCAGCTTCCAGAAGCTTCCGTTACACCTCGTATACAGATCTCGGATGCCTCTGTAATTTTTGCTATTTTTGCAGCAGGAGACTAGATGAAGCGATTCCGTATTCGCAGTTGTGCGCGCTCGGCTTCTCACCCGTTCACCGTCTCGTTGTTTACCATGATAACTTGTAAATACGATGAGAATTCCGAAGCGCTAGATTGCACGGCGTTATATTGCCTTTTGTTCATGGATCACCGACATTCAACATTGTACAGTTGTAAAGAAAAAAAAAAAGTGAGGAAACAAAGGTGAAATACAATATATGAACAGAATATAAACCCAATGGTATTTACAGACGGACAAAGGAGGCGGCTGCCGGCCGGAATGGACGGGCCCCTGTGTGCCGCACGCTGGACTGGATTATATCTCCCTGATCCATTTATCAGAACAGCTGATGGCAGAAAGGCCCGGCAGTGGGTTTCTTGCCTCTCCACTACCATCACACATACATGCTCAATAGGGCTCAGCGTATGGTATCTTAAAGGGGTGGTTCACAAAAAAAATTCTTTCAAATTAACTGGTGCCAGAAAGTGCCAGAAACTTGTAATTTACTTCTTTTAAAAAATCTCCAGTCTTCCAGTACTTGTCAGCTGCTGTATGTCCTGCAGGAGGTGGTTTATGCTCTCCAGTCTGGAGAGCAGGAGATGTTTTCTTTAGGGATTTGCTGCTGCTCTGGACAGTTCCTGACATGGACAGAGGTGGCAGCAGAGAGCACTGTGTCAGACTGGTGAGAATACACCACTTGCTGCAGGACATACAACAGCTGATAAGTACTGGAAGACTGGAGATTTTTTTTTATAGAAGTAAATTACAAATCTCTGTCACTTACAGGCACCAATTTGAATAAAAGCATTTTTGGGTTAACAACCCCTTTAATGAGGGGTCCCTATGGCTACCTTCATTATACTGAAATGACCCAATAACAACGTAACAAGGAGTGATCTAAAAAACCGAACCCCAATGTGACCCCATAAGAATTCCTACCACCAATGAAAAACCAGATAGATAGATAGATAGATAGATAGGAGATAGATAGATAGGAGATAGATAGATAGGAGATAGATAGATAGATAGATAGATAGATAGATAGATAGATAGAGATAGATAGATATAGATAGATAGGAGATAGATAGGAGATAGATAGATAGATAGATAGATATAGATAGATAGATATAGATAGATAGGAGATAGATAGGAGATAGATAGATATAGATAGATATAGATAGATATAGATAGATATATATAGATATATATAGATAGATAGATATAGATAGATACTATGATATAGATAGATAGATATAGATAGATAGATATAGATAGATAGATATAGATAGATAGATAGATAGATATAGATAGATAGATATAGATAGATAGATATAGATAGATAGATATAGATAGATAGATAGGATAATCCACAACTACTTTTCCGATCTCTCTGTATAATACTACTTAGTCTGACAGCCCCCTCCATCCTGACATACGGCGACGTTCTCTAATCTCACCCGTTGCCTATTCTGCATAACATTACCCTAAATATATATATATGCGGAGATTGATACTTGGCTCACAGGCACAAGAGGAGAAATCTGATAAACACTAAAGAAACAAAAGCTTTTATTTAATAAAACACAAAATCTGACAGATATTAAATATACAAGTGTTCAAGTGATGGAAAACGAGGAAAGGAAAATGTATTAAGAAAAAGAACAAAACAAAATTCTGAAGTCTGTAGCTTGGAGGGGACAAGGACACGGCCGCTCCTCATGCTGGGAATTGTGGAGCTGTGCGGGGGCGGTGACGTCACAGAATGTGATACGTGCGGCCAATACACTACAATATATTAGTACAGACATGGGGGAAAGGATTGGTGACCGATGACTTTATAAAGGATATAGTGCTGGGTTTGGGACAGGGGTATGACGTGTAGCCATATCTGTGGTGTCCCACCACTGGTGCTGTCTATGGCACCTTGGTAGGTCTCTCCCTCAGGTTCACAAGAGTGGGAGATGTAGTGTTGTGTTTTCCCCACTAGGTGTCACTAGTATCTTTAGTCAACTTGCCAAGGATTACACTGTACGTATCACATGTTTTATGCTGACCAATCAGAGGTGCTTGTTCTCTCCTAACATCACTATTTTCTTCTCTCTCTCCAACACACTCAGCCCCACCACTCACAGGAGGGTTTAGCTTTGGCCCCTGTAGGAGGAGTTAGCTTTGGTGGAAAGAAGTAAGTCATTCTCCAGATAGTATTCAGTGTGAGAGGAAGCTAAAGAACCTCAGTCTCTACAGAAGTTAGGCCAGGGCCTGGCCAGGACCCCTGACAGGGACCAAAGATAGCAACTACAGATTTCACTATGCAAGTAACTTAAGGAAGTATGCAGTAGTAAGAAGGGGTGGTCCGAACCCTCCGAGGTTCGGGTTCGTATGAACCCGAACGCTCGGCATCAGATTCCCGCTGTCTGCCTGCTCCGTGGAGCGGGTGGATACAGCGGGGGAACCGCCTGGAAAACTGGGATACAGCCTATGGCTATATCCCAGTTTTCCAGTCGGTCCTCCCGCTGGATCCGCCCGCTGCACAGAGCAGGCAGACAGCGGAATCATTACCGAGAGTTCGGGTTTATACGAGGAGGAGGAACAGGAGGTGGAGAGAGGAAGAATAAGATGAAGAGTAGAAGAAGTAGAAGGTGATTGGGAGAGGAAGAATAAGATAAAAAGTAGGAGGAGGGAGAGGAGGAATAAAATGAGGAGGAGGAGGAGGAGGAGAAGAAGATGATGGGAAGAAGAATAATATGAATAGTAGGAGGAGAAGGTGGTGGTGGGAAGAGGAAGAGTAAGAGGAGGAGGAGAAATTGATGAAATTGATGAATATGATGAGGAAGGGGAAGAAGAGGAAGAAGAGGAGGAGGAGGTGAGAGGAAGAGTAAGATGAAATGGAGAAGAAGGTGATAGGAAGAGGAAGAGGAAGATGAGGAAGAGAAAGTGACGAAAGAGTTAGATGAGGAGGAGAAAGAGTAGAGGATCAGAAAGGAACAAAAAAAAAATGCAAAGAAATTTGTAAATCTAGGTTCTGATGCAATAGCAATGTGCCATGGGAAGAAAGGTTTGAAAGAAGATGGAAAAGGTGAAAAAGGAACAAGAGAAGGATGATAAAGAGCAGGGGAGAGGATGATAAAGAGCAGGGGAGAGGATGATAAAGCGCAGGGGAGAGGATGATAAAGAGCAGGGGAGAGGATGATAAAGAGCAGGGGAGAGGATGATAAAGAGGAGGGGAGAGGAAGATAAAGAGCAGGGGAGAGGATGATAAAGAGCAGGGAAGAGGATGGTAAAGCGCAGGGAAGAGGATGGTAAAGCGCAGGGGAGAGGATGATAAAGCGCAGGGGAGAGGATGATAAAGAGCAGGTGAGAGGATGATAAAGAGGAGGGAAGAGGATGATAAAGAGGAGGGGAGAGGATGGTAAAGAGGAGGGGAGAGGATGGTAAAGAGCAGGGGAGAGGATGATAAAGAGCAGGAGAGAGGATGATAAAGAGCAGGGGAGAGGATGATAAAGAGCAGGGGAGAGTGTGGGGGGAAGGAATGAAAAAGAGAAGGTAAAGAATAAGAGATGAAGGATATGAGCAGGAGGAGGGGGGGTGGGAGGATGTTGATGATGATGATGATGATGAGAGGAGATGAAGGAGAGGAAAAGAAGGAGGATGAAAATGAAAAGAATAAGAGAAGGAGGTGATGAAAGAAATGAACAGGAGGAGGATAAGAAGTAGTGGAAAGAAGAGGAGGCGATCAATGAAAGAAACAGTAGGAGGAGGAGAGGGAGAGGAAGTAAGGGAAGGAGGAGATGAACAGGAAGGGGGTGACAAGTAGTGGAAGGAGGAGGAAGAGATGATAAACAAGAGGAATATGAGAAAGAGAGGAGATGTAAGATGATGATGGGAAGAGGAAGGGGATATGACAGGCAAGAGGAACCATAATAGTGTTCTAGCAGAGTCCTGTTACTATTCAGCTACACTCACCAATCCTATACATGGATATACACCTATACTATACTATACTATACTATACATGGGGCAGCCTTGTCCTTATCCCTGCACCTGGACACTCGGATAATTGAGATCATTGCAGGAATAGTTCCGGGCTTTTCCTCATGAGATGTTTCCTGCATCTATATTAAGTCTATAACATTCTTATACACTATAATCCTATACACGCTAATAAAAACTTGCAATGTTTGATGCATTAACTTCTCAGGATCGCTGCCAATAAGAAAACCTGTGGAGCAGAAGACCCAAGGGTGGAAACAATGGGAACAACTACCCCCCACATCTCACTAGGACACCTCCATTGGGTCAGTATTGTCAGCAATAACCCATGGAGGATGGTCGGGAACCCATGGAGGATGGTCGGGGACCCATGGAGGATGGTCGGGGACCCATGGAGGATGGTCGGGGACTTATGGAGGATGGTCGGGGACTTATGGAGGATGGTCGGGACCCACCACAAGTCTTCTCTGTATTCAGTGCTGGGGAATCCTCATCACATTGGACTCTCAGGTGTTAGATTAGGAGAACTCTACCTGTCCCATAATCTTCTGTCTAATGGAGTAACCAGCCCCTAATCTGCAATCATCTCTGGAATAAATCTTCTTCCCATTGCAGCAGAGTTTACCCAGCAGTGTAATGCAGCATCTATACTGGGCAGGAAAATAAAAGGAAAGTAATGCAGGTGAATGATAATCAGCAGAAGCCTCAGCGTCAGCAGAAACAGGAACATTGATGTACAGCTCTATTAGACAGTAAGGAGAGCCAGCATCAGTCTGCTCCTCGGACTCCTATGCTCCTATTCTGTCATTAACACAGCTCACTATGGCCGACTGTCTACAAAGCGTTCACTGTAATACAAGAGACATCCCCATTAACTATGCATAAGGAGATAACGGCCAGTGATGGGTTATTCCTCAGAGTATTTATTCACGTAAATTGCAATGTAAAATATTTAAGGATGTCACCTCACATCTATAAATGCAAAGAATTAAACCGAACAAGGAGGCAATTAGAAGAGGTTACTGCATCACAGCGAGACCCCGAGGCCTGTGTGTGCTGGGATGTAATACTAGGAGCAGTGCCATAAAAAGCAAGGAAGGTACTTACCAACCAAAGACTCTGCTGCAGACAGAACAGAGGGCCGACCATACCATTAGCCAAAATGTCACATCAGTTATATTCTGATTGTACAATACAGATAACTAATAAATTACTGCCACAAATGTACAAGAATATGACTAATACTGTCCTGTATATACAAAAATATAACTACTATAATACTGCTCCCATATCCAAGAGTATAAATACTATAATACTGCTCCTATATACAGGAATATAACTACTATAATACTGCTCCTATATACAGGAATATAACTACTATAATACTGCCCCTATATACAGGGATATAACTACTATAATACTGCTCCTATATACAGGGATATAACTACTATAATACTGCTCCTATATACAGGAATATACTACTATAATACTGCTCCTATATACAGGAATATAACTACTATAATACTGCCACCTACATACAGGAATATAATACTATAATACTGCTCCTATATACAAGGATATACGTGTTCCTATGTAGAATACTATATCTTTTAGAATCTATCACTATCACTTCGCTGTAAGATTCCGTACAGACAGACCTGATCCTGTATATCAGTGTTATACACCTCGGAGTAGCACTTAATAATTATCTCGTTTTCCCCCAGTTATAACTAATATAAAGTCTCGGTTTATCCATCGTGGTTGGAGGACAATTGAACTGGAGGAGACTTTTTGACTGTATAGTCTGCGAGATTTTAAATCTATACTTTAAGCATTAAATAACATCCGATACGGCAATTTTCTGCACACAACAGGCCTCTTTCTGTAAACCAAGAACCGCCTGTGTCAGCGCGGTAATTTCACCGCCGATATACAGGAATTTTCCAAGCACCCCACCGAGCAGATGTCACTTAGAACTTATTTAGCTGTAAATACCTTGTTAGTAAAGAGGGGACGCCGCGCAGCCAAAACGCGCCCGGAAAAATAAATATCTCAGGTAGAGGTAACAAAGAAACCGTAATCTGAGGATTGGAAAAGATTTGATCAGGAGACGTTTAAGCTGTAAAACGCCGCATTACTGTAATTTTCAACTTCCCGTGTAATGAAAATTCCTTCTCCTTTGTGGGAGTCATTATATTGCACTTATTACGGATGGAGTCCGCTACCTACTGGAAGCCTGCGCAAAAGATGGAGATTACAATAAGATGGCGCCTTTGCCCAGACAGCAATAGGTCCAATTATAAAGCTCCCGAAACGCGTGGCGTGTGCGCAGTCTCTCTGTTGGACGCCATCTAACCTACGACTAACCATAAACACAGTTTCTTTCTTTTTATAAAAATATTTTCAGCTGCCAAATAGCATTAAACAAGCGGCCGCACCGCGCCAAACCTGAAGCACCGGTGGCAGGAGAAGCCTTAAGAATACAAAGGAAAAAACAACAATGACAACGCGTCCAGATTAACGCAAATCAACCACTGGGTACGTTACTTTGGTTTATTCACATGAGCAGACCGGAGCCGGCGCAGGGATGCTCGTGGCACGGTAGTTTTTTTGAATCGCTGCTCTGAGTTCACACTACATTTTTTGCATCCATTTTGATCCATTGTTCCATTATAAAGATAAGCAATCAAAAGGCGTACATTTTTTTTGAACATACACAACATGGTGGATCACATTTTTGTGTACATTAAGCAAAAAAAAAATCCTTAAAAAAAAAAGTTAAATAGAAAAAGAGCAGCATGGTGGCTCAGTGGTTAGCACAGTAGTCTTGCAGCGCTGGAGTCCTGGGTTCAAATCCCACCAAGGGCAACATGTGCAAAGAGTTTGTATGTTCTCTCCGTGTTTGTGTGGGTTTCCTCCGACACCCAAAAACATACAGATCGGTGAAGCGCTGCGGAATCTGTGTGCGCTATACAAATAAAAACATTATTATTACTATTGCATCATTTTTAAGTAACTAAGGCTATGTTCACACAACGTCAAAAATATTGAAAAGGCAACTGATTTTCATATTTCAAAAAAAAGCGTCCATTTTTGCCGCAATTTAACTGACTGCATTGAATGCGCACAATGCATTGAATAGCGGATGTTTTTGCAGCGGCTGTCAAATAATCAACATGATCATTATATTCGGACGTCTTTTGCAAACAGCGGACGTTTTTTTATTAGTTGTTCACACACAGTTTTTTTTTTCTTACTTAGTTTTTACTATTAAATTCAATGGACTTATGAATTAAGCTGCACCCAAAGAGCAATCAGTAACTAGTATAATGTACAGCCGTCATTGCACTAAGGGGAGGCCAGACAGCTAAATAACGTCCGTTATTTTAGACTTAAAATGACGGACGTTATTTTAAATGAAGCAGAAAAAACATTGTGTGAACATAACCAATGAATTGCATTGATGCATTGAAGTCTATGGTAAAACGTACGTCTTTTTGCACATTGTATTAAATGACGGACGTCTTTTGAGGCGGACGCTTTCAATACAATGTGTGATAAATACGTCCGTTTTTCCAGAGACTTGCAATGCATTTTAGTCAACCCACTTAAAATGATGCAATAACGGACATCTTTTTTAAACACAAAAAAAAGAGACTTTTTTCTTTTTTTGGACGTTGTGTTAATATAGCCTTATACATTGTTGTTGTGTTTTTTTTTTAAAGTAGTGTGAACCCATCCTAATAAAAAAAACAAGAAAACAGATGGTTCATGTCCCTGATTTCCTTCATATAACCTATTTAGCAGGTACAGATGAGGATAAGGTTCCTCTGGGGAGGGGAATGCATCATGCAAATGGGATGCAAGCCCCCCTCTAAGAGCTCGGAGCAGCTGCATCACTTGTCTCTATGGTATGGATTCCCTTCAAGTTGAAATAACAGTTATAGATTGGACATTGATCACATGACTAGGAGTCTCTTTCCATAGAATCGGCCATTGGATTGGATGCCTGATTACCCTGAAAGGTTACATTGTATAACACTGTGGTCTCCTAGAAATGTATCCAACCCCTTTTAGAAGATCTTTCCACCAATCTAAATTAGGTTTAGGGTCTATAGGGTGAGAGTTAGGGAGGCCACACCTAACCTTACTTCTGATCACTAAAATAATCATCACCATTTTAAGCTATTGGCCCGGAACAAACCCTAAAAAAATTGAACAGAAGTGAAAAACTTTTGAAATGTTGCTCCCCACGATGAGACTAAAAATTCCTTCCATACTTATCTATTCAGTCTCCTTACCCCACTTCTCAGCTGCTGCTTTCTGCTAAAGACAAAGAAATCTTGGTGAGCCTTTCTCTCCACCCCTCCCTCCTCCAGACAGATGATGTAAACAAGTCCCTGGCAGGCTGTATCTGCAACATTGTAGCTTCTTCGTAATGTTGGGAGGGTTATTCTGAGGTCAAGTTGATAATGAACTCACAGTGATCTCATTGGGGAGAACTCATGATGAATGTGTGCACCTGGAGCCGAGCAGGAAACAGTTGCAAAAGTGTGTGTGAAACATTTTTGCAACTTTTTGCCCACCTGCGCTCACCAAGTGGGCGGGGCTTAGTTGTTTGTCAAGAAGGTGGCATGGCCTCTACCACACAATGAATTTACCCCTGCTAAGTGGTGTAATTTGTAGTTGATAACGTATCCAGCTCTGAGCGGACGTACATATCTAATGGTCGTCTCTGGTGAGATGCCAGTCTTGGTCTTTTTTGTAAGTTTATGCACCAAACTTATCTGTGTGATATGTACTTGTATATCAGATCTCATCGAGCTCTGTCTGACTGGCTTCTTTAGTTCTTCCTGGCAGAGCGGAGACAGAATGAGATTATGTATATGCCATTGGTCACCAAATGTTTGTATATCCATCAAACTAAAACCTCTTCAATGTGAAGTAGTGATTTTTTGAGTACATCCTTTCTGTTAGCTCCTCCTTCAGCGACGGTTTCCACAGAAATGATATACCCTACAAAGTTCAGGAAACTCTAGCTCCGCCCCTGACATGTAGCTCCACCCCTGACTTCTAGCCCCTCCCCTGAGCAACCTGAGAACCTCCAGGGACGTCTCTTATGTATAAATTAGCCTAAACCCCTCTAATTATGGGATTCAGGGCAGTCGGCAGCTCTGCTGCACCTGAAGGCTGAAATATACTGTAGCTACAACCAGAGAGGTTATATCACCCTGATATCCAGTAATGACCCATGTACGGCTCAGGGCAGACAGCACAGATATAAGCCATAAGAGAAGGGGGACAGATCCCATAGTCAGACAAAAAAGAGTTAACCCCAGTATGTCTAGTGAGGGGATGGCTGATATAACGTAGTGGAGGTGGTGGGGGAGGGGCGGATTCCTGGTATAATATAACAAGCTCCAAAGGACAAGACCATTACAGACTTTATTGAAACTTCACCTGAGTGATATTGGAAAACATAGTCTGACAGGACGAGACGGATCTCTGATATCTAAAGCGGCCTAATCTGCTATCAAGTGCCGGTCTAGACGCCAGCGCCCGCTCCCCCACCCCCCACACACTCAATAGTTCTTCATTAAAACATCATTGCTAACTCTATTTCCAACTTGTAAGGAAGTTTAAGTTTCCTTTCCATCTGCTGACACAGCGCCCGCCCCAGGACGCCATGCCCGCTGCGCTTGTGCCAACAAGAGGGGGAAGCAACCGTGGGTATTATATGCGGAAGGTAAAGATGGAAACCAGGAGAGTGAGAAGCAAACTTATAAAAAATTAAATAAAAAATTATAAATAATAATAATAATAATAATAATAATAATAATAATAATAATAATAATAATAATAATAATAATAATATTGATCCAGGGGGGTATGGATATGGGGGAGGGGGAAGTGCCATGTAACAATATTACATCATACATACATTCAAGATATCAGGTCAAGATAGATACAGCAGCTCAGCAGACCGTATCACACATGAGAGGATTAGATACATCATTACAGCAGGCTGTAGCACACATGAGAGGATTAGATACATCATTACAGCAGGCTGTAGCACACGAAAGAATTAGATACATCATTACAGCAAGCTGTATCATACATGAGATGATTAGATACATCATTTACAGTATCACATGTAAGAGAATTAGCTCCATCACTGACAGTATCACACACAGTAGACTTAGATACAGTGGCCTAGCAGGGATATCATACACAGCTGTTTTGTGTGGTGGTCCTGTGCTGGGAGACCCCCCTCAGCAGCCATACCTATACCCACACATGGGGGAGCCTGGTTTTGGCCACATGCATTTCTCTACACAGAGACACATTGTCTGAATCCCATTTTTCATGGTTTTTAGCTGCTTTATCTAAACATAAAAAAAATTCCACCTTGAATCACTGATTAGAGCGTCTGCATATTGTCTGAGGGAATTCTCACCACAGGTTGGTAGATTGGTAGGTAATAGCTCCAGCCGTCACATTTACCACCACCATAGCAGCCCTGACCAATACCGCCACACTGTGACTGGATAACACCACCACACCACACCTGACCAATACAACCCCCACCCCCTTAGAAAAGACACCAGATTTACTGGCAAGTCTGAATGGGAGGTGGTAGACTAAAAAAAATAAAAACACCCCCCAGCCCGTCACAGACTGGCTGAGCGGACTTGAAACGTCACGTCTCAAGCCCACGTCAGAGACCAGGAAGCGGTCGGGCAGTGGGGACCGGAGTGCCGCGACACGAGACCCGCAGCTGGAACCAGGGAGGAGAGTGGACGTCGTTGCCCTCAGCCACCTCAGTACCCCTCTAAAGCTCAGTGGGTGTCCCTATGGACCTGCGGGATCAGGGCTCAGTGGGTGTTCCCTGTGGACATGCAGGGCCAGAGATGAGTTGGCGTTGTCTATGAAGCTGCAGGACCAGAGCTCAGTGGGTGTTCCCCGTGAAACTGCAGGATCAGGGGTCAGTGGGTGTTCCCTGTGAAGCTGCAGAACAGGAGCTCAGCAGGTATTATCTACAGAGCTACATGCATTGAGCTCAGTGGGTGGTAACTGTGAAGCTACCCCCCGACCCATATGAAGATTCAGGTTCGGAGCTCAGTGGGTGTGGTCTGTGGAGATGCATGCTCAGTGGGTGTGGTCTGTGGAGATGCATGCTCAGTGGGTGTGGTCTGTGGAGATGCATGCTCAGTGGGTGTGGTCTGTGGAGATGCATGCTCAGTGGGTGTGGTCTGTGGAGATGCATGCTCAGTGGGTGTGGTCTGTGGAGATGCATGCTCAGTGGGTGTGGTCTGTGGAGATGCATGCTCAGTGGGTGTGGTCTGTGGAGATGCATGCTCAGTGGGTGATCCTTGTATTGCGGTTGTACGAGTTGAAATTTCTGTGAGAAAAAAACAGCTTAGGATTCTATGAAATGTTATAGAACTAACTCTGGGTAAGTAGCCCACCCTACTGTTAGAAGGAGGGGGGGGGGGGGGGCTTACATAATTGTAAGACCAGACTTCTGTACATCTAGGGTTACTTATGGTCGGAATCCATGGAGACACATAGATGAGCATAGGATCTCTGATCTCCAAAGTCTACATATGTTTTGTGATTGTACTATAAAACTGTGCACAGATATGGCTATATCACATACTGCAATCCCTCGTCATCATTGCTGGGAATATTTCTGCTAATATCTAGAGGGGAAAAAAAACTATGCAAACCTAAAAACTTCTCACAGCTGAGGGTTTGGAACAACAGCATCAGCAGCACAAATCTCTCTTCTCTTTACTACAAGAATCAGTTCAGGCAAAGTGTATCTAGAGGATTGTCTACCCCGGATACAATGTAACAAACGCTCATTGAATGCAGTATTATCCAGAACCGGTTATGACTATGAGGCGGCAGACCAGAACCTGCCGAGATCTGAAACTGGTGAAGAATTCAGATACAGAATCTAGAAGAAAGTATATAAAACCCCAAATCTCTTTACTATTGAACATGATGGGGCGTATAATCTACAGTGCTTACGTCTTTTATCTCCTAGTTTGCTCTTTCCATCCCTACATCCTGACATCTGCCGTGATACAAAGTTGAGGGCGGTGTTGACCGGTGTCCAGCGGCAGGTGCCTTGGCTCAGCCTCGCACCTCTACGGCTCTGTGTTTGTCCAAGTTTCCGGCCTCGGTTCATTTAGCAGGTGACCCCCGTGTCCGCCGCTCCTCCACTCAAGACGTTGCTGTCACCGCGGCAGATGTGATTCCAAACCTCCCGAACCCTGGAGAGACGGAACCTACATCTCGTCTCGTTGGCTTCCAAGTTTTTAGCGTTGGTTCATTTGCAGAGTAAGCTCTCCGGTGGGCGACCCAAGCTGCGAGCCGCGCAGAGAAAGAATTCAGATCTGAGCTGCACATTTGCATTTCATGAGTCAATATATTAAAGCGTCCTGGTATTTTACTAAGAGACTTGGAAGCCATTGGAGTCATTAGCTCGCAGTGTGTACTTCATTACTAATAGATGCAATCAAACATTGGCAGCGGCTCCATATTTACCTGTTTATATAAATGGTGATGTCCTCTCCTAATTGACTTATGGAAGAAGTCAGAGGCTGCGCACAAAAGCCGACGGCAGATGTACAAAAACTAAGGAAAAATACCACCATTATTCAGGTGATAACGGGAAGGAGAGACGCCAACCAGGCGGCAGCACCGGCGCAGTACTGGGGATTATGACCCACAACACAAAGATCTTATACTCTAGTTACATCCAGAGCTGCATGCAAAGTCTGTCTATGGGTTATATGCACTGAGCAGTCACTCACAGGACCTAAAGTCAAGGATTGTATCACACCTCAGTACCCAGACCACACAGTTCTACCAACTGAGCTCAGTCCTACACAGAAGGAAACCTCCTCCTCCTTAGAATATGATCACCATGATCAAAGTCTTCATCTGGTCTTCGCCATTAGTGCAGAAACTTGGTTGTCATTTGACAAAGTACTCGCTCTAGGGGGGCAAGTACTCGCTCTGGGGTGGCAAGTTGAGGTCGCTTGGCGGACCCCAAGACAATAAAGGAAGGACATAAATGAAGAATAACGCAAATGTTACATGCACAGTAGGGACAGAGCATTTGGTAGGGATGCTTCCAGCCATCAGGAGGAGCTCCCCACAGAACACTCATAAAGCACAGCAGGGACAGCGTATGGTATCGCGGCTTCCGACCACCAGGAGGATCTCAGCACACTTGTACAGCACAGCAAGGACAGCGTATGGTATGGCAGCTTCCGGCCACCAGGAGGAGCTCACCACAGCACACACGTACAGCAAAGCAGGGACTGCGTATGGTATGGCGGCTTCCGGCCACCAGGAGGAGCTCACCACAGCACATTTGTACAACACAGCTGGGACAGCATATAGTATGGCGGCTTCCAGCCACCAGGAAGACCTCACTACAGTACTCAAGTACAGCGTAGCAGGGACAGTGTATGGTATGGTGGCAGGTGATGGGATAACGGCAGACTATGTGCAGCTCTACATCTGGTGGTAGGGGACAGCGGGGATGGGCGACGACCCTATTAATGGCTTTCCTGCACATTTACAAGTGATGGCCGTGTAAAGGAACATCAGGGTTGGTGCCATGTGATGGTCTTCACGTCTTGCATGAAGCTGCTCTGCCACGGACGGGGAAGGTAGAGGAAAACACCAGTGGGCTCCAAAGAATCCCAGCTGCATGTCCTGGTGTTGTCTGCGGCAGGGAACCTTCCAAACAGAGGAGCCTTATATTTAGCCATTTAGCAAAACCTCTACTAGGTCTTATGGGGGGGGGGGGGGGGGTTTCAGGTTCTTTTACATTTCCCATTGATTTTTAACTTTGTTCTTCCACAATCCAGACTATCTGATGCCCTTTCCCTCTCATGCAACTAATCGCATGGAAGAACTGATATTCTTGTGTTTTGCTGCATGAGATTAAGGAGAAGATGGGGAAACAGAAGAAACCATCATTTTCCGTGTTTTTAGTGTCCTTTTATGAAATATTTTCCTTCCATTTCACACAGATTACTCTCTGATGCAGAAAATGACAGCACTTGTATGAAATAATGGGACTATTGTTGCACTTTAGATTTTCTATGATTTTTCAAGTGAATTGTAATCTTACTTGAGGTTTCCACTTTCATTCCATGGGGTTATAGATTCAGAGGTTAAAAGAAATACAGAATTCCAGTCATATATTCCCAGGACCACATAATATACTGCAATATAAAGTGATACACCTACTGGATCCTTCTGCTCAGGACCGCAGTGGTATAGGCAAACGTAACGTGATCCAAGATATATTCTATCAATCTGTCCTGACAGGTCTATTGCTGTTATTTCTGTGCTTTTGTTTTTCATTAATATAAGAAAATTGGTAATTGAGACAAGATAAGTATAGTGGTACAAGATATCAGAAAGAGAAGGATATGGGCAGAACACATTATCTGGTGCTCTAATTACTTTTAATAACAATAATAATAATAATAATAATAATAATAATAATAATAATACTTACTACCCTAATACTAAAATACTGCTCCTATATACAGGAATATGACTACTATAATACTGCTCCTATATACAGGAATATAACTACTATAATACTGCTCCTATATACAGGAATATAACTACTATAATACTGCTCCTATATACAGGAATATAACTACTATAATACTGCTCCTATATACAGGAATATGACTACTATAATACTGCTCCTATATACAGGAATATAACTACTATAATACTGCCCCCATATACAGGAATATAACTACTATCATACTGCTCCTATATACAGGAATATAACTACTATCATACTGCTCCTATATACAGGAATATAACTACTATAATGCTGGCTGGGTTTTGGTGGGGCTTTTTGGGTCTGGTCCTGTGGCATTGGGGTTGCAGGGCCGTTCCATGGCCTCCCTTCCCTGCACGTGCACGCTTTGCGGGGTTGGCTGCCGCTGACCGACACGGTGTGGAGTTAGCGTAGGGACCTGTGTGGACCAAAGGACCTGCGCGGTGGTACACGGGGCAATATGGCTTGATCAATTCATATACAGACACTCTGGTGTTGATTTTTGGTATAGGCCTAGCGGTATTAGTGTCAGCCATAGATGGGATGTGCAGCGGTTCCATTCTCTCCAGTTCGTGTATAACTACTATAATACTGCTCCTATATACAGGGATATAACTACTATAATCCTGCTCCTATATACAGGGATATACTACTATAATACTGCTCCTATATACAGGAATATAACTACTATAATACTGCCCCTATATACAGGAATATAACTACTATAATACTGCTCCTATATACAGGAATATAATTACTATAATACTGCTCCCTATATACAGGAATATAACTACTATAATACTGCTCCTATATACAGGAATATAACTACTATAATACTGCCCCCTATATACAGGAATATAACTACTATAATACTGCTCCTATATACAGGAATATAACTACTATAATACTGCTCCTTTATACAGGAATATAACTACTATAATACTGCTCCTATATACAGGAATATAACTACTATAATACTGCCCCCCTATATACAGAATATAACTACTATAATACTGCTCCATATATACAGGAATATACTACTATAATACTGCTCCTATATACAGGAATATACTACTATAATACTGCTCCCTATATACAGGGATATAACTACTATAATACTGCTCCTATAGACGAGAATATAACTATTATAATAGATGGGAGTGTAGCCATTATTATGGTGACTAGATTATACATAGGTTTCCCTCCTGACACTTTGTGGGGTCAGGTTGTTAGTCGCCATCCATGTAAATTCTTGAAGATCTTTTTCCCCCAGGTCTTCAGTATTGATAAGAATCGTCTCTTCAGAACAATGGCAGAACAATGATGAATGGCGGCTCCGTGAGCCCCGGTCAGGTGGCAGAACCTTGCTATTATTGTAAGGACGCGCGGTCCTCGCTCTCCGATGCCTTTTCACAATAATGGGATTATTTTTTATTTATTTAAGCATAGAAATCTAATTATTTGCTCTGCGTGTGACAGTGGGTTTTATGTATATAAGCTGATGTACACAATGGAGACAGACTAAAATAGCACTGTTTTAGCAAAATGAGTACTGCAATTACACCACGGGATAAAAATGTTTTTCACCCGGCAGAACAATCACGCTGCACTTAATATAAAGCATTATAAGGAGAACATGTATTTATCTGGAGATGCAGGCACTTTGTATTGTATCATAAAAATAGCTCAATGCACCAAGCATAAACACTAAGTACATCCCCATTATGATGGAAGCATTGTCCTGCCCGAGACTCCATGTACTTCTCAAGTCAGCCTCGTAGGGTTTTATATATGTTGGACATTGAATGCCACCATCTGGTGCACCCCCCTTTGGTCTTTGTAAGGCCAGGGCATCCAGTAGGTGGACATTACTAGTAGGGTCAAGTCTAACCTCATTACATTTTACATGTACGATATAGTGTTGGGCCGACTTGTCAAACTGTTCGGCAACGTTCTCAAAACCCTAACGCTCAAGAAGTTGGAAGGAGCCTTAAGACTGCTGAAAAAACATGGATACAGCCCATGGCTGTGTGTATATTTTCAAGGACTCTTTAAGGTAGCATCCAACTTATCCAGCTGCCTGTGGTCAAATGCCAAGAATTCCGGTTTTTAGAACGTTACCGAACCCGAACAGTTTGGCAAGTTAGCTCAACACTAGTAGTAAACTGATCTAAGTCTGTAATAGGTCAAACTACTGACCCCATCAAAGTCATAAAGTGCAAAAAGGGAAGGAAGAAAAAGCATGGAAGGTCGAGCGTGAAAGCGATGGAGACTGAAAGAAAGTTAACGTCATTATCGGGCGATTATCGCTCCGTATAATAGAGACAATCATCATCAGCTGATCCTGTCTTTAGATCCAACTCCAAAATCATAGGCCGACGACTGTGCACCACTATGTGTAATAGCGATATTGTATACATCACTCTCTGCGTTTCCAGTCTTCTCCCACCCTCTGCTTCCTCTTTGGTGGTGGTCCTGGCCAGTGATTGGTTGAGCGGCGGATCAGCTCAGACAGGCCGCTCTGAAGCTACAGCCAGGGCACTGGGAAGCACGGAGAGCGCAAGTGAAGACCGAGAACATGGAGAGGTAATGTAGTACAGCTTAGTAAAAGAGTGCCGATCTAGCAGATCAATTCTCACTTACATTATTGATTGGGCCGCCGTCTTTTAGGACCCTAAGTTGCAGACTGGTAGGGTGGAGGCCTGCATGATTGGTCTTTGGAGGGACTGAGCTCAGAAATGTTGTGGAAGAAGCAGAGGAGAGTTAATATGAGGGTTGTAGGAAGGTAGAAAAAGGTGAGCGATAAGTGAGGGGCGGAAATGGGGGCTGGTTGGCTAGTAGAAGATAAAGGGTATAGTGGGGGGCTAGTGATAGGCTAAACCAGTAGTAAGGAGAGAAGGGGTGCTTAGGTATATAAGAGACTCCTAAGGGGGCGTTAACAGTCAATCTGCATGGTTTACAAGTTGAAGAAATTAACGTCCACCCGCCTCTGTTTTAGGTGATTTGGAAAGTGGATTGGATTGTCTCAGGTGTTTTATCTGGGGGTTGTTACTGTCACAGCGGTTGGGTTGGTGCTGGGGGGTCCTCAAAGTCGTAGGAAGCCACAAGACTGGTAATGGAGGAAGGGAACCAATGGAAGGTTCTGGAAACCTTAACTCATACTTGTGGTTTAGTTGGTGGTTTTATAGGAAGGTGATCAGCTGGTGGATTGTGGCACACTGGTGGTAGTTTCAGGGGTCTCTGAGACAAATGGCAAATCGGCTGGAGGTAACCTGTGTGGGTGCTGGATGGAAGAATGCCTGGTAGCTATGGGGGCTCCAAGGACATCCTTGTCGTCCAGAGGAGATAGCATGAAAGAGAGTCTGAGTGTGAGAAAGTGAGAGGCAGTGTGAGTGCTAGAGAGTGCAAGAGAGAGCATAATAGAATTATTGCAAAGGAGAACTAGTGAGAGTCTAAAAGAGACTGATTGTGAGAGTCATAGACAGTAATGAAAATGTGAAAGTGAGTAATGTGAAAAATTTTGGCGCCACCTCAGGATACATGAAGCATTCTAAGTCTCCTTAAAAATCGGTATTTTCCTATTTTTTTTTTTTTTTTAATTAAAATATTCTCTGCATTAACAGAGGTCTCATATGAGAGTGCCCCCTCTGTTTCCATTGTATAGCCCATTGGGTTGTCTTTCCCCCATAAGGTCGGACCAGATTGTTGTTTTTCTAATTCTGATTTGCAGCCCTGATCTGTACGCAGGATTAGTGGCCTCCTCTAATGTTACTCGCTACGATGCGCAAAGAAAACTCAAGTAAACCGAGTGACACAAGACGTCAACTTTCTACTTATTACATCCTAGAGGGTGATCAGACCGGCAGTGTTATCAGGGGGACAGAATGTTAAATGGAAAGGCTTCTTCCCTATGACAGATCTTCCTCACAATGCCACAAAGTAACCCGTAAGCCTTTGAAACGCGCCAGCGTCATCCATACCATGCGCCGTCTTCCATCACAAACAGCCGCTTCCCTTCAGAGCTTCGAGGGACTCTTCACATGAAACCGGCGGCAACTTCTAGAAAGTGCATCTTGTAAGCCGATCCGTGTTACTATCACACGGAGGCGCCACAAATAACACAAGCGTTGCCAAGGAAACGCGGCTGCGGTGCGAGCGCCGTTCTGAGCCGACCGCTTTGATTGCAATAAATTTTCATTCAGTCTTAATAGATTTAAATGTCAGCTGAGTTATCAGCGCACAATGGATAAACAAGGCGCAGCGCTACATTAAAGACGTAATTGGATGGCGGAAATACTGGGAGTCACAGGAGCCGCCATGCTACAAAATGTTCCGTGTCTAACGAGATCTCACCTTTTTTTTTTCTCCAGCAAGAAGCGATCCTTTTTTCTGCCATGTCCTTGCTAACAGGGGGGAACAGACACAAACACCTTTCAAGTGTATAACAAGCCGGGTAAGTGGAGATTTTCCCTCTTACGAGAGCTAATTGCACCATTTTGTTCCACCCGTCGTCTCATCCAGATGGGAACGTCTTCGTGTCTTTCATTTTATAAAAAGGACTCGTTCACACTAACACATTTTATGTTTATTGGCTACATATAGAGAAACAAAAAAAAAAAAAGGATGTAAAAGAATGGATACAGCAAAGTGTTTTCCTTTATGCCGATGCCTGACAAGCACTACAGGGGAGACAAAAAAACAACAACAACCACAACGTAGGCGAGTATTATGTATGAGACCTATTTCCGTCATCAGACCCTAGCACAATATATTGTTTTATCTGGCACTGTGCATTAGTGTGCTGTAGCGTCCGTTCTCAGGTGGGGTTAAATGATAAGTCGAAACTCGAAACTGGAACATGCCCGAGCCTGATCGTTCAGCTTTCGAGTAGCGGGATGCAGAGTACTGCCCATATTCTCCAGGACTCCCTCGAGCTGCATCCAACCTCTTCAGTGATCGGTATTCAAATACCCACTGCACGGCAAAATTCTATAGACTCACAGTTACATCTGGCCATGGCTTTTCTTTTTTTTGCTAAAAATTGAATTTTTAAACAAAAATTACAATGAAAAAATACAATGGGTTTCTGCAAGAAACAGAACTTCAGCGGTACGTCTGCAATTGTATAGATTGTGAAAGTGTCACTGTTTTTATAAAAAATAAAAAAATAAATAAATGCTCCCCGCCCTTTTCAGTAGAGAGAGTCAGGCTCATAGACTTTCATTGACTTGAATCTCCCATTGATTTCGATAGGGTTTGCTATGTGAATAGAGCACTCAAGCTTTGAAAAGTTCTCAACTTGAGTAACGCGCAGCTGGCCCCTCTCCAATAGAATCCATTGGAATCAATGGAGATGGGTCACAGAGGGGAGGGGTTTTTGTAACAGTGGGTCCCCCCGGTGCTCCATGTCACGCCAGTGCATGGGAACAGACTGAGTTCAAAAAGAGGACAGCGCCATCGGCAATGTAAAAAAAACAAAAACAATGTACCTGCTGTTCCATTCACTTTAAGTATTTTAGAACTGAACACTAATTCAGAAAGTAATTTTCTATTATTATTTTGGATGAACCTTCTTCTAAACCCCTTCAGGCCCGGCCCTGAGCCCCTCTCGTCTGATCACCCCTAATTCCACCAATGTCTCTCTTCTTATCTCTCCTTGTGTTAGATCTGGGAGAGGGTTATTTACCGCCATGATTGGAGAGGATCGCCGAGCGCTCTGGACTCATCACCAACTTTTTGACATTACATTACAAATAAATGATTTTGAAGATCGATCCTCGGCGCCTTCGTGAATTCACTGTCTTTTTATTACCAGTAACAAATACGCTTTTCTTTTGTGCAATGAATCTTGCCAGAAGAAAGTGTGCCCTAGAGGAATACGTGCTGATCTCCCTCTATACCATAAGTCAGCAAAAATTCTTAAATGGTGATGAAATTTAACAATAAAAAGTTGGTAAAATACGAGTTCAGCATTTGACAATCCTCACTGCAACGCTCAAGTCAACAAGGTCAACTAGGGTCGTCTGACAGGGCACAAAGGTCAATTGCCCCGAGCCCACCGGCTCACACATGACTAATCCGATGATGGGGTCTGGAGTGGATAGCTTACATGTCAGGCCTGTGGCTTCCTAAGAGGACAAGACAGACCTTATAACAAAGGGAAAGATTTCACAAGAAACAGAAGGTTAAAAAGAATAAGTAGTTAGATTCTGTCTGGAGTTGCATTATCGCTCATCTTGTAGACATGATGGGGGGGGGATACAAGGACTTAGTTCTTTGTTGGAGTCCTATTTTTTTTTTTTAGATCAACCAACATGGTGGTCCATGGTGTCCAATTTTCTAAAAGAAAATAATATTATTATTTTTTTTTTTTTCACGGTTAAGACTTTCATGAAAAAAAGTTAACTACAAAAGTAAGTGAAAATAATGATGCATACAGTACTGTATATGTGTAATGTAGATGTATACAGGAGCAGCGATTCATACAGTACTATGTAGGTGTACTATAGATACATACATGGGCAGCGATGTATACAGTACTGTGTAGGTGTAATATAGATACATACATGAGCAGCGATGTATACAGTACTGTGTAGGTGTAATATAGATACATACATAGGCAGCGATGCATACAGTACTGTGCAGGTGTAATATAGATACATACATAGGCAGCGATGCATACAGTACTGTGCAGGTGTAATATAGATACATACATGGGCAGCGATGCATACAGTACTGTGTAGGTGTAATATAGATACATACATGGGCAGCGATGCATACAGTACTGTGTAGGTGTAATATAGATGTATACATGAGCAGAAATGCATACAGTACTGTGCAGGTGTAATATAGATACATACATGAGCAGCGATGTATACAGTACTGTGTAGGTGTAATATAGATACATACATAGGCAGCGATGCATACAGTACTGTGCAGGTGTAATATAGATACATACATAGGCAGCGATGCATACAGTACTATGCAGGTGTAATATAGATACATAGGCAGCGATGCATACAGTACTGTGCAGGTGTAATATAGATACATACATGAGCAGCGATGCATACAGTACTGTGCAGGTGTAATATAGATGTATACATGAGCAGCGATGCATACAGTACTGTGTAGGTGTAATATAGATGTATACATGAGCAGCGATGCATACAGTACTGTGTAGGTGTAATATAGATGTATACATGAGCAGCAATTCATACAGTACTGTGCAGGTGTAATATAGATACATACATGGGCAGCGATGCATACAGTACTGTGTAGGTGTAATATAGATACATACATGAGCAGCGATGCATACAGTACTGTGTAGGTGTAATATAGATGTATACATGAGCAGCGATGCATACAGTACTGTGTAGGTGTAATATAGATACATACATGGGCAGCGATGCATACTGTACTGTGTAGGTGTAATATAGATACATACATGGGCAGCGATGCATACAGTACTGTGTAGGTGTAATATAGATACATACATGGGCAGCGATGCATACAGTACTGTGTAGGTGTAATATAGATACATACATGGGCAGCGATGCATACAGTACTGTGCAGGTGTAATATAGATACATACATGGGCAGCGATGCATACAGTACTGTGTAGGTGTAATATAGATACATACATGAGCAGCGATGCATACAGTACTGTGTAGGTGTAATATAGATGTATACATGAGCAGCGATGCATACAGTACTGTGTAGGTGTAATATAGATACATACATGGGCAGCGATGCATACTGTACTGTGTAGGTGTAATATAGATACATACATGGGCAGCGATGCATACAGTACTGTGTAGGTGTAATATAGATACATACATGGGCAGCGATGCATACAGTACTGTGTAGGTGTAATATAGATACATACATGGGCAGCGATGCATACAGTACTGTGTAGGTGTAATATAGATACATACATGGGCAGTGATGCATACAGTACTGTGTAGGTGTAATATAGATACATACATGGGCAGCGATGCATACAGTACTGTGTAGGTGTAATATAGATGTATACATGAGCAGCGATGCATACAGTACTGTGTAGGTGTAATATAGATACATACATGGGCAGCGATGCATACTGTACTGTGTAGGTGTAATATAGATACATACATGGGCAGCGATACATACTGTACTGTGTAGGTGTAATATAGATACATACATGAGCAGCAATGCATACAGTACTGTGCAGGTGTAATATAGATACATACATGGGCAGCGATGCATACAGTACTGTGTAGGTGTAATATAGAAACATACATGGGCAGCGATGCATACAGTACTGTGTAGGTGTAATATAGATACATCCATGGGCAGCGATGCATACAGTACTGTGTAGGTGTAATATAGATACATACATGGGCAGCGATGCATACTGTACTGTGTAGGTGTAATATAGATACATACATGGGCAGCGATACATACTGTACTGTGTAGGTGTAATATAGATACATACATGAGCAGCAATGCATACAGTACTGTGCAGGTGTAATATAGATACATACATGGGCAGCGATGCATACTGTACTGTGTAGGTGTAATATAGATACATACATGGGCAGTGATGCATACAGTACTGTGTAGGTGTAATATAGATACATACATGGGCAGCGATGCATACAGTACTGTGCAGGTGTAATATAGATGTATACATGAGCAGCGATGCATACAGTACTGTAGATATCACTACTCACTGACTACATTTCCACCCAAACAGCAAAAGTACACAATGGCCCAGAGGTGAGCACCAATGCTCTATGTCGCCAGTGGTCTTCCACCTATAGATGTCAAGGTGTTGTCAAACTGACTGTCCCAGCATGCTTGGAGTTTGGCACCATCTGAGAAACCATTCTAGATTAGCACGTTCTACAAGGACATCTTAAAGGGACCCATCATAACAAGACGAGCGATAAGAAATACTTCCCACCATCCGTTCAGATCACTTTCTCCTAATTATTTTCCCGTCAATTAATTTTCTCCTGCCTCGTTTTCCCGACACAATATCCAAGTATACGTCCAGGAAATAATAATCCCTTCGAATCGAGGTGGATTAAAATAAATTAAAATACTTTTTTGTTTTCAATGAACTTTGAAATCATTTTTCCGCAATCTATTGCTAAGCAACGTGAACGCATCCGCGGGTCCCGGGCAACGTCCATATATTACACTGATGTGCCGAGCAAACAGCGTATTGTAAATTTCAGGCAGGGGAGCAAACAATGTATGAATCCCCTCATTAGGTTTCCAAACAAGCAGCTCGATAATGTGTGTGTATATTAACCAGGCGACGTGCGCCAAGAATACATTGTCTATATGGCGTCCGAAGGAGAACAAAGCCCAGAAATACAAAGAATATTTACCGTCACGCTCATTCAGCTACCCGAATATGACCCGTATCCGGTTCTCAGCAGCGCTGGACTGTGTCCCTACATAAACAGAAGTCAGAGCAACATGGGGGGAACACTATGGCGCGGAATATATAATTGTGCATTTCACTCCAATACTTTAGCTCACGCTTTTTCCTATATGCCGATATCAATCTTACCAAAAATATTCAAGTGTCGTAAAACAAATTTGTTGCATTACTGCCTTGTGGACTGAGAAGGAGCAACTTTTTAAAAAGTTGCAAATTTTTTTTTTATTATATATATATATATATATATATATATATATATATATATATATATATATATATATATATAATCCAGAAATGTAGCGGCACGTCCAATGGTGAATAAAGTGAAATTTGCTCATAAAAATACAGCAACATTTCAGTCCATACTATATGGACCTTTCTCAAGCCATAGTGAATACACTAGCACAGCAAAATTTTATATACATGCGTGAATTGATCAATAAAGTGACGTCACAGACGTGAATTAGTGAAAAAGACATATTAAAAAGCATATGTTACAGGTGAATACATAAGATAACACAGTAGTTATGAGGATATACATCCATAAATATAAAGTGTACAAATAAAGTGTATACAGTGCATATATTTAGATGATAAAAATTAATCATTAAGGAACACCTGGTGAGCGATATCCATCATCCAATAGTTTCCAACGTGTAAACAGCATGGAGACACACCTCTTGTGTGGAAATACTGGTGGAACGCAAGTCAATATGGACGCAACTGAGTGCGTGTCAGTATGACTGCGCATGTGCAAGACCAAGTCTCGCGATGAAATGGATATAGAAGCAGAGCCCAAAACATAAAATAACAAAAACAATAAACCAAAACAATAAATGTAAATGAGACAACTCATGTTTTGGGCTCTGCTTCTATATCCATTTCATCGCGAGACTTGGTCTTGCACATGCGCAGTCATACTGACACGCACTCAGTTGCGTCCATATTGACTTGCGTTCCACCAGTATTTCCACACAAGAGGTGTGTCTCCATGCTGTTTACACGTTGGAAACTATTGGATGATGGATATCGCTCACCAGGTGTTCCTTAATGATTAATTTTTATCATCTAAATATATGCACTGTATACACTTTATTTGTACACTTTATATTTATGGATGTATATCCTCATAACTACTGTGTTATCTTATGTATTCACCTGTAACATATGCTTTTTAATATGTCTTTTTCACTAATTCACGTCTGTGACGTCACTTTATTGATCAATTCACGCATGTATATAAAATTTTGCTGTGCTAGTGTGTTCACTATGGCTTGAGAAAGGTCCATATAGTATGGACTGAAATGTTGCTGTATTTTTATGAGCAAATAAATTTCACTTTATTCACCATTGGATGTGCCGCTACATTTTTGGATTCTATATTGTTCCGCCTTGAATCGGGCGGTGAAGAGCGGGCACCCACCCTCGCCTCTAGTGCCGTGGTATATTTTTGATTTATATATATATATATATATGTCTAAGCCACATCTCCAACATGTATCAGAAAGCAAAACTGGTGGGCCTGGTGTAAATGTGTCCAAAAGAGGTGCAAATGGAGAGCAGAAAGATTTTCTGCTCTCTGTTGCTTCACATTCTCCATCTACTCATCCATGTAAGAACCTTCTGCAGTTGAGAGGTGGGCGGGAACATTTTGCGGGTGCTGCGGGCATTGCTTGTGAGCGAAATAATGTCCACACGCAATGTCCAATAGCTGCCTCATATTGCTGCGACACCTGTAACATCTGGCAGATATTGAATTAATACGAAGAATAGGACAAAATTGAGGGCACTCACCATTAAAATTGTAGTTTTATTTTAGAAGAATCGTTAAAAACGCCATGCAGGGTTTTTCAGCCAGCGAGGGCACCAATCACTCAAGGCAGCGTGACCGCTGTGCGATTGGCGTCCTCACTGGCTGCAAAACTCTGCATGGCGTTTTTAATGATTCTTCTATAATAAAGCTACAATTTTAATGGTGAGTGCCCTCAATTTTCTCCTATTCTTTATATTAATTTAAGATATGAATATGTCAAATATGTCAAATTCCACCTTATGTTCCTATATACATAAAAGTGGGAGCAACATGTGACAATAAAATTGAGGTTGAACATAGGATTCCAAAGAGGGACTTTATTCAGTCATTTTATATACAATGCAATGGAGTAAAATGCACCAAATGTCTTGAGAGGTACACCTGTGGCCGTCCATAAGCTGACTGAAGGCGGTGAAACCGCATTTATGGACATACTTCAGACTTTTATCAAACCTATATCTATACCTTTTTTTTATTTTTTTTTGAGGGACATCATGGCATCAGTCTTCCTCTGTGAATGGCAGACTATCAGAACTCTGCAGGTTTAGTTCAGTTCAAATCCCTTGGTGTAAATTATATATTGGGGTCGAGTTACCAGAACTAGTGTTAAGTGAGCATGCTAGGCCAAGCATGGTGCATGTTTAAAAAAAAAAAAAAATGAAAATCTTGTTGAAAGGCTACTGGGCCTTCCAGCAGGCGCCGGTCTCCTATGTTCAGCAGATCCGGCACAAAGCGATTGATGTACCGGGTCTACTCCTGCAGTGCCCGCTCAGCCAATCAGCTGCTGCAGCAGTGTCCCACCTCAGCCCCAATTGCAAAAAAAGGAGACCAAGATAGAAGACCCCACGCCGGGAGCCCAGGATGGTAAGTGGAGAGTCCAGTAAGTTTCCAAATTTTTTCAGGTGAACCAGGCACCCTCTGTTGTGCTGAGCAGGGGGCACCTGGTTTAAATGTTTGAGTCTCCCATAGACTTTAATAGGGTTTGTTAAAGGGGTTATCCAGTGCTACAAAAACATGGCCACTTTTTCCCCTCTCTTGTCTCCAGGTTGGGTGGGGTTTGGAATTCAGTTCCATTGAAGTGAATGGAGCTTAATTGCAAACCACACCTGAACTGGACACAAGAGAGGGGGAAAAGTAGCCATGTTTTTGAAGCGCTGGATAACCCCTTTAAGTCGAGCACTCAAGCATTTTAGTGTTCCCTCAACACTAACCAAGACTTCTTACTAGAGCCTGTTGGTTGTATCTGGTATTGAACATTAGCTTTATGGAGTTTACCTGCAATACAACAGACAACCTATGGGGAGTCTCCTCCAAAAATCATGGAACAGAGTCCACAAATAAATAAAGTTTAGAGGCAAAAGTTCCCAATTCTAGAAATAAACATTTGCTGCCTTGACGAATGTTCCCCAACCTCCGCATCTCTAAAACCTTCCAGCCAAACAAAAAAAAATAGCTGTATGCATTTGGTATATGGAAGGAAACTATATATAAAAGACGTTATCTTGTATTTAAATGCATGCAACAAAGCCGAACACTTTCTGCAGCCACTTGAAGGATCACCTTTAAACCACTTTTGTTATGCTACATTACAAATGTACTTTCTTCTTATCTACTGTACAAGCTCAAATGGCCCCATCCTTCCCCGGAGACTTTAATCTCAGAAGCAATTGTGTCAGTTCACTACAAAATTACACCTAAAACCTTTGAATTCTACAAATCCATCAGTGTAAGAAAGTAGGCAGGAAATGCTCCCGCTCTTTGTACTAAATGCTAGCTTAAACATTTTAAGGCAGATATTTTTCAAAGCCGATGGAATATAATCCTTCTGATAGTTTTGTCCAAGAAAAAAAAAAATTATAGCACAAATATGTCGGCATTTTCGCCTTTACTAAATCACTCAACCCCGGTCATAAAGTCTCCTCTCTCTATAGATCAACCACGAGGATTTCAGGCTCTTGACAAGATTAGAGAAAGTGCAAAGTGCACCTTCTCTTGAAGAACGACTCAACCTTCAGCCGAGAGAACCAATTTGGGACCATTATGGGCAAAATAACCTAAATTCAGCTTTCATCAATCCCCAATATACTACACAATCTTATCAACTCTCCAAAATGTCACACCGAGTAAGTATCATCATCTTCTCTTACCCATAAACAAGAACTGAGGGTTGAGTGTTTTGACGAAACTGTTCGGGTTCAGTAATGTTCTCCGAACTCGAACACCCAACATTTAACTCCCAGCACCTGGAGAAGCTGGATGCTGCCCTGGGTAGTCCTGGAAAACATGGATATAGTCATAGGCTGTATCCATGTTTTCTGGCAGACCTAGGGTAGCATCCAACTTCTCCAGACAGAGGGAGTCAAATGTTGAGCATTCAAGTTCAGAGAACCTTGCAGAACAGATCAGCAACATGCTCAATGCTATTTACAATGCAAAAGATTTTCCAACTATTTTATATGTTGAAGTCCACGGGAGGCTGAATATTAAGCCGATTAAGTGATTTGTTACCTCTAGGTATTGGCAAATCGCCTGACACCAGTACTGGGGAATCCACAAGATCACATCCAAACCAACATCAAGAGTGTTGGATAAGCAACTGTTCTCAATTGGACATTGGTATTGGTATTGGTACTGAGTATTCCATTGACCATAGAAGTTTCTGATCAAAAAACAATTAGGTAGAGATGCCCAACTGGTGGCTTCCTATAGTGCAGCTCAGGACCAAAAAGTAAGCACAACTAGAATTTCCCAATATCTTTTATATCTTATGCGACCACTGCCATCACCATTATGTCACCATCTGGTTTCTCCTACCGTATTCTATGGACTTTTAAATCTAAAAAATGTTGAGTTAGTGGAAATACTACAGAATCCGCCATGGAAATTATCTATCTACGTAGGTGTCTTTATCTATTGTTTGGCGTTGGATTAATGTGATCTGCGGCATCTTATAATGAGGGCAAGCTGGACTACTGACAAGGGCCCCATTCTTCATTGAACCCAGTGATAGGAAGTAATTGTCCCAGTAATAATCTGCTTAGCAACTAACCTTGCTCACTCACCAGCCGGGGAATAATTTCCACAGATCCCCAAAGTAACAGGTTTTAGCTGGATGCATGTCTACTGAAAACTGTGACGGAGCAAGAAGCCATTGGCTATGTGCCCTATGGCTCATTCCTGCCGGCCACTTCAGATATAAAGCCTATAAAAGGCTGCGGGTGGATCCCTTAATGTGTTTCAAGCCAGTTACCTCTTTTATTCATTGATTATGCACTTGAAGCCCATTAGCACTAGTGTTAAGCAGTCTTACTGAACTGTTTGGGTTTGGCAATGTTCTCTAAACCTGAACACTTTGCATTTGATTCCCAGTGGCTAGAGAAGTTGGACGCTTATAAAACATGGATACAGCCTATGGCTGTATCTGTGTTTTCCAGGACTCCCTAGGGCTGCATCCAAGTTCTCCAGCTGCATGGAGTCAAAGCTTAGCATTCAGGTTCGGAGAACATTGCAGAACCCGACCAGTTTGGCAAGTCCGATGAACACTAATCAGCACCATTTTGTGGGTGAGGAGCCCATACTTTCTGAAGAACTTAGGGCCCATGGTAACTTAATCTACACCTATCTTTGGCCACCCTCTGGTTTCACCACCAGTGCCATCCCATTACAGACTATAGGTTTAGTTTTGATGCTAAATTTTCACTTAACTTCTTGTACTACAGAGACCGAGTTGAGAAAACCTCTCCCAAAGAGGTCAAGGCAATTTTTTCCAGCTCATGAGCCACCGCTGACGTTATTGTTGGGTTGTCGGAAGATAAAAGAAGCTGCATTTGGCTCCCTCTGCAACATTTCACCCCCAGGCTATCGAATATCCTTATTTTTGCCCATTAAACCAGAGGGATGCATTGAAAATTTCTCTGCACCCCTGTGTTTCCAAAACTCCAGTTTTGGCTCATTGACAGCATTTAGATGGAAGCCGAGGACATCTTCGGGTATTTACATACTAATTAGAAGTCTCACAACACAAACCAACAAGCCCCGTGGTAACATGTGTTCCTTGGAAACAACCATATACTTTATTTCCATATACTAAACAATTATTTTGTTGCCATGGCAATGCCCACTAACGCTTATTAAAGCACTCCAAGGCAATGGTCTCTTTCTCGGCAGAATATCTGACGAAGCATATAACTATGCTGAAACATTTATAGAGAGAAGGCCGAGGTCACCCTGAACAAACCATTAGAAACATATTAGCCAAGTTGCACCAGAATATATAAGTGCTTTTAATATATTATCACATATACTGGAAACTAGAGACGCTCTTTCTAGAAGAATCATCCTTATCAGGAAACTTTACACAGTTCAAGAAGTTCTTTCACATTTGCAGTTATAGAAATGACTTCTCATCTGTCAGAAATAGAAAGAATCTGAGAACAAGATACAGTCATGTGACCTAATACTTTGAGGGCTACTTTATTAATATGGCGGTAGAGATAGGCAAAATTTTGCCATTTGCCATCAATCCTCTTAAAACTTTCACCTGCTGCAGAGGGTCCTAGTATTGACTGGACAAAAAAGTTTCCTCAACAAAACAGGGTTAACTTTTATACAATTCATAAGACATTATCTTGGGGAGTCCTTGAGCTTGGATCTTCCTGATCCCCAGATTCAAAAGGCTTATTGGCCGATTACTGTCCTACTGTATGGTGCCCAACAAAACCAAATGCCTCATCACCACCAAATGAGTTCAAGGCCAAAAAGAGCACCTGAATGGCCATCATGCTGTGGCTTTTTTCTACTCTAGTGACCAGTAGGGTCTAAGCTCATGGAACCCCCTCGATTACTAGACATGGTACAGTTGCTTCGTGGCCTGATGGAGAAAGACAGTTAACCCCAGTCTATGCTGACCTGTGAACGGTGCCTGGCATCACTGGACTGACATTAATATACGACCAAAAGCTTTTTGTCCAGACCCCTTTATACACATATACGCTTGGACAAGCCCACCTTGCACGTGTTCTCAACAGGGGCAGTGGAATAAGCCATTGCCAAACCCTTCTGGTGGCGCAATATCTTCAATCCAATAGCCCAATTTTCTACTGGAGGAGAAAAGGATGAAGTCAACTAAAAGTCGATTGCCTGATACTTCTCCTGCCCAACATTGGCTATGAGAGGATAGAAGGATTGGGCTTATTGAAATCCATTGGCCTGATTCTTCAACACCTAAAATCTGCCTTCACGAGGTCTCCGTATACATTGGATGGTTGGCTGGTCCCATCAAAATAGATGGTCATTAGGGATGAGTGAATTTACAGTAGGAACGAAGTGAAGTGCTTTGTTCCTATCTGTATTCTGCTCATCAGTCTGCTGGCTTTGAAGTGTTCTCCACTCCGTGTTGCTCCTCCCCAGGTGCTGGAAAGCTGATGGATCCAGTCCTGGAAACTGGGCAAAGTTTCCCAGGATGGGAGCCATTTTTTCCCAGCACACAGGGAGGAGCGGCATGGAGTGGAGAACACTTCAAAGCCAGCAGACTGATGAGCAGAATACAGAAAGGAACAAAGCACTTCACTTCGTTCCTAATGTAAATTCGCACATCTATAGTGGTCATTAATGTAGTGTGTATGGCCAACTTACAACACCAATAGGTGTCATTCATTGTGGAAATAGGGATTTACAGATGAATTTCATATGCGCCTGAATATTAAAAGACTATTATTGAGCTGAGTTGCTAAATTGTTCGAGTTTGGCAAAGTTTTTTGGACCCGAACACTGGACATTTTAGTCCCCGCGTTTGGAGAAGTTGGATGCTGCCCCATTGGCCTATCCAGGTCTTTTAGGACTCCCTATGACAGCATCTAACTTCTCCAGCCGCCGGGACTGAAATGATGACCCTTCGGGTTCGGAGAACCTTAGGTGGACATTTCGCAGAGCTTAAACTTTCTGCAGCTTTGTAAAGAGTAAATTCTCCAGCCCACTCTCATTGTGCATACTAAACTACACTTTAAGAGTAAGCAGATATATACAGAAACGTAATGGGACATGTTCTGATGCAGTCGCTCCACTCACAGACCATTCCCTAAATGAGAATCAGAAATGCACCAAGCCATTCACTACCAAATCACATGAATGCACGGCTGGAGAGGAGAACTCCCCGTTGTGTCCTCCTGCAGTAAAACGCTACCTCGCTGCTTCATCCGACATCGAAATTTACTAAAACAAATGAGAATTGAGGTGACCTCCCGTGACAGAACTGCCTGCATAAATGTTTTTTCAAGGCAAAAGTGGTTGATTGGTGAAATTTGACATTGACAAGGTCAGGCTTAAGCTGTTTCGGGCTTACGTGGAAGTCTAATGGCACCAGAGGGGCTATAATCAAGCAATACGAAAAGGAAAAGAAGTTTCAATCATTCTTAATCAGTCTGATAAGAGCAGAGAGGGAAAAATAACAGTATTTCTCCCCCGCACCAAAATCACAATGTGAAGCATTTTAAACTGAGTAACAATACCAAGGTAATAGTCATCAGCCCGAGCGGGTGGTGGAGTAATGACCCGAGGCCTTGGGATGAATACTAATCATTGGGATTGTGAATTACGCTAAATATAGTCTATTAGATGTCTGATGATGTAGCTCAGGGATGGGGAACCTTCAGCTCTCCAGCTAAAGCTAAGAGCTGGGCACCAAAGGTTCCCCATCCCTGATGTAGCTGAAGCAATGGTCAGATCTCTTGACTCCACGTTACACCACTCGTCCCAGATCAGTTGGCAATGCTACAGATCTGATGGTAAAGCAAATGTACCAGCAGGAACATCGCTTTGGAACTTTTACGTTAACAGATCGGCGCCGGCCTCTTTTGAACAGCCGTCTGGTTCCTAAGCATGGTGCCGGTCCATTCCTGAGCACTGTCCTGGCACGGAGCACTGGGGGCAGGCCAACCAACCCCCCGTGTGGTGATCTCCACTCTCCTTGGTGACACGACTTCATTAGAATCAACTGAGCCATGCCACAGAGAAGAGGGGGCTTATTAACACTAGGGGTCGGCCTGCCCCCCATTGCTCCATGGCGGGCCAGTAGTCGTGAATAGACCGGCGCCGCATGCAGAAACTAGACGGCGGCTTAAATAAAGGACCGCGCCACCGGCACCAATCCATTAATGTAAAAAACCCAAAGCAAGGTTCCTTGATGGTACATTTGCTTTAAGGCTAGTGCTGAGCAGATTTGCCAAAGTTTTGGCAACGTTCCTCAAACGTTTGTCATTTGACTCCTGCTGCCTGGAGAAGTGTGATGCCGCCCCAGGGGGTCCTGAAGGACATGGCTGTAAGCTATATCCATGTTTTCCAGCCAAGCCCTAGAGCAGCATCCAACTTCTCCAGCATCTGGGAGTCAAATGCAGAGCGTTCGGGTTTGGAGAATGTTGTCGAAGTTTGATCAACACAAGTTAATGCCCCTTATAGGCTTCTGGTGTACGGGGCCAAACATTGAGTCCAAGGCAGTTTGCATTCAAGGTCCTCCCACTTTATATTTATGACTTTTTTTTTTATGAATACATTTTATGATGTACAGCCATTAACTCCAGCAGCCAAGGACATCTTAAAGGGAAAGGGTTATCCCATATTACATTTTAAAGGGGGTTTTCCAGGGTTAGAAAAAAAAACTGCATTGAAGAAATAAAATAGATAATCGGATAAATTATGAATCAGGATTCCTTATTTCTTATATACCAGGATGGAACTGGTCAGTCGGTCCTTTGCCCACCTCCTCGACTATTAGGTGGATTGTGAGGTGGAATCAGACTACACAGGGTTAGTTTGTAGTATTTAACCATGGAGTCTAGTGTCCAGCAGACATGTCAAACTGTTCAGGTTTGAACAACGTTTTCCGAACCCAAATGCCCAGCATTTCATTCACCACGGCTGTAGGAGTTGGATGCCCCCCTAGAACTGCCGGTGAATACAACCTATTTCATATGGCTGTATCCATGTTTTCCAGAACTCCCTAGGGCGGCATCCAACTTCTGCAGCCGTGGGCAATCAAACAGTGAGCCTTTGGGTTCAGAAAACATTGTCCGAACCCGAACAGCTTGACTGGTCCACTTGACTGTAATGCAGACCCATCTCTATATTGAAGCTAAATACACAGAACCATAAGAAACTTTTAATAAAGACCAAGTACAATTTTTACTTTTTTTATTTTCGCCTAATTGGAGCAATGTCACAATGGCTGCAAGAACCAATTTATTTTTAATTTCTCCCTTCCACTGGGAATCCCATATGGAGATGACTTCCACCAAAGGAGATTTTATGGACCCGACTGCTACCAGGTCTTATTCTGGAGTCTTAGATTATATAGAGGTTACAGCTAATAATAAATCCACAATAGCCCATCAGTATTTCCTATGTTTTCTGCAGATCCTCGGCGCTGCGCACAACACAGCTATAGAAAAGATTTAGCTTGTCTAGGATTGAGGAAAAAAACATTTCTTGTCCGGTCTATTGTTTGCTGATAAATGACAAGAGCCAACTTCTGTGAAGGCAGCAAAATGATTATTACGGAGAGGGGCGCACAAATAACAGGAAGGCGCGATCGGACAAGAAGCAATGGTTTTGGTAAGTTGTTCTCTCGGTGAAAAAGCAGCGAGCATTGATTTGATGTTGTATACAAAAGATTGTATTGCTTTTCGCATCCTTCATTATTCCGGAGGAGTTACCGGAGCAGATAAAGCCGCCTGATCTCTGCAGCTGGTTTCATTTTTATTAATGAGCCGATCAATAAAATACAAATGTTTCAGCAATTTCTCCAATCTAAAAAGTCGTCTTTCCAACCCGACTCCACGGATACAAATCAAGCCTGTTATTTCCAGATCTCGCTCAGGACAATTTCCATTACTGATTCATGTAACAAGAAAACACATCAAACAAACAGGTGATGGACACCCTGGAATGCAGCGTACTACTAGTCTACTTACTGTAGGGAAGAAAAGAATAATAATAATTCTCCTTTAGATCTTTATTAAACATTTTGCTTAGTGTCTCTTCTGCAGCCAGAATGTTCTCACAGAGTTCAGGCCGTTCTGTCATCTCCTGACCGCTCAGTCTCCAGCACCTCTCTCCTGACCGCTCAGTCTCCAGCACCTCTCTCCTGACCGCTCAGTCTCCAGCACCTCTCTCCTGACCGCTCAGTCTCCAGCACCTCTCTCCTGACCGCTCAGTCTCCAGCACCTCTCTCCTGACCGCTCAGTCTCCAGCACCTCTCTCCTGACCGCTCAGTCTCCAGCACCTCTCTCCTGACCGCTCAGTCTCCAGCACCTCTCTCCTGACCGCTCAGTCTCCAGCACCTCTCTCCTGACCGCTCAGTCTCCAGCACCTCTCTCCTGACCGCTCAGTCTCCAGCACCTCTCTCCTGACCGCTCAGTCTCCAGCTCCTCTATCCTGACCGCTCAGTCTCCCACTCCTCTATCCTGACCGCTCAGTCCCCCGCTCCTCTCTCCTGACCGCTCAGTCTCCCGCTCCTCTCTCCTGACCGCTCAGTCTCCAATTCCTCTCTCTCCTCTCCTGACTGCTCAGTCTACAGCTCCTCTCTCTTCTCTCCTGACCGCTCAGTCTTCAGCTCCTCTCTCCTGACCGCTCAGTCTCCAACTCCTCTCTCTCCTCTCCTGACCGCTCAGTCTCCAACTCCTCTCTCTCCTCTCCTGACCGCTCAGTCTACAGCTCCTCTCTCTCCTCTCCTGACCGCTCAGTCTACAGCTCCTCTCTCTCCTCTCCTGACCGCTCAGTCTACAGCTCCTCTCTCCTCTCTCCTGATTGCTCAGTCTACAGCTCCTCTCTCCTGAATGCTCAGCCTACAGCTTCTCTATCCTGACCGCTCAGTCTACAGCTTCTCTATCCTGACCGCTCAGTCTACAGCTCCTCTCTCCCATGACTGCTTAGTGTACAGATCCTCTCTTTTCTCTCCAGACAACTCAGTGTACAGCTTGCTCTCCAGTCTTTATGTAATCTCTCTGAATGTCTCAGTCTCCAGCCCTAATCTCGCATGTCCTGATTGCTTTGTCTCAGGTCTATATCTCATCTCTTCAAGTCTCCAGTCCTTATTTCTCTCTTTCTACTCCTGACGCCTTAAGGCCCTATTACACATGACGATAATTGTCCTGTGTAATAGATGGCGACGATAAGCCAACATGAACGATGTCGGCTGATTGTTGCAGTCGTTTGTTTTTCAACACGACTAATAAAGCAGCGATGTGCTGCCATCGCTCCATGGAATAGGAGCGCCAGCAGCAGACCACTGCCATCTGCTATGTGCTGCCCAGACGATCTACCAATGCCCCGGGCACCAACGCCAACCTCCCCCGCCCCAAAGATGGGAGCATGGAAACAGTGGGACTTACTCTGCTACACTAATTCTGCAAGTCCCATTTACTTAAATGGGGGTTATTGAAGCATCAAATCCTTCACTATATGGATAGAGTTCATCCTCCCAAACAAAATCAGTTTCTTTTGTTCAACCTCCAGATGTTTAATTCTAACAAACCAGCAGAAACTTGGAGAAGATCCACATTAGATTCCAATTCTTAACTATTTATCAGGACACAATCTTCTCGGAAGAAGAATAAAAAAAAAATACAAAGAGCTTAAAAGATCAACTACAAAAGGTAACATTTGGAAATAAGACCAATCCCCATAGGACGGGATAGGTGAGGTCATATAATGTACAAAAGAGAAGCCGGAATACGGAAAAATCCTCTCCTAAGAACATTATCCGACCCACAGCTGGAGAAGAGAGGCCGCGCTTTAATCAGTTTAAGGCTGTCAGCTTGTAAAGACGGGTTTTTTTTCTCGCTAGTTAACATCGCTGAACGTTTTCTCATCTCGTAAAATCAGAAAGTATCACAAGGCTATTTACTTGTACCGCGCTAAGAGACCGATGAAAGGTCAACCAAAGAGCATTGTCTCAAACTTATCGCACTATGAGATTCTTACCGACCATAGGAGATCCGAGGAGACGGCACTTTATGGCGGCCCGTGACTAGGGACCGAGAGTGATAGGGTCTGCGAGACCCAGCTACCTAACACAATCTCTGACGGGTCAGGATAAAGTAATACAGTAGATGGAGAGGGATCAATATGAAGACTCCTGGCACTATGAATTTTTTTGTTTTTTTGGACCACAAAACAAACTGGACTTTTTTGATCAATGAGCTCAATCAATGTCCCTTATTTCCCATCAATTCTCAAATCAATTTTACAGCCATAATTGTGACATTAGAAAAAAACGTTTGATATGTTACGGAGACATCTCAAAAGTTTTCAGTTTGAGTGTTCAGACAACGACTGATCAGTGCTGTTTAGTGAACTTGCCAAAAAGTTCGAGTTCAGTGATGTTTGGCCGAACCCGAATGCTCTCCATTTGACTCTCAGCATCTGGAGAAGTTGGATGTCGCCCTAGAGAGTTCTCAAAAACATTGATACAGCCATATGCTATATCCTAGGGCTTTATTTAACTTCTCCAGATGTTGGGAGTCAAATGCTAAGCACTGGAATTTGGACGAACATTGCCAAACCTAAAGTTTTGGCAAGTTTTCTCAACACAACCATCAGGAGAACAAGCTGGGTGAGGTCCACTCTGCCATGTGTCCCTCCCCCCAGCTGTGTCCATCTAACCTAGACGGCCCGATAGACTTTATTATGCAGCCGTCCTGAACCACCAAAGCTGTGAGTGTTTTATATAGGTAATATCATATCTAACATATTCATACATAATACATTTTAATTTACATTTAAAATATTTCATTCAATGACAAACATGTAATAGCTATGAATGGTGCCTAATGCAGCAAATCCTCAACTCACAAAGTGTCATCCTCTGATACTCAGGGAAGGAAAAAACCCCTGTGGAAGAAACCTTTAAGGAACCATGGCTGAAGGATTGCCCTTCTTTTGGGCTTAGAGGAGTAATTTCAACCTGTTACTAAAATTGATAAGGGACTTGTACAAGATACAAGATAAACAATTACTATATCTAACATGGAACAGATACAATAATACAGGTATCATTATACAGGTAACAGATAAACAGTTGTGGCATATTTTTATTAAAACTAGGTGGCCAGTGAAATCATGAGAGAAAGGAAAAGATATGAAGTCACATCTACTCCTAAACTCCACCCTCCTCATTGAAATACACTAGGCACATACAGTATATACCCCACCCTCCTCACATTGATTCCTAAACCCCACCCTTCTGATTGTAATACACTAGGCACGTATATACCCAATCGTCTCCATAGTAATACACTAGACACACATATACTCCACCCTCCTCATAGCAATACACTAGGCACATATATACTCCACCCTTCCCATTGTAATACACTAGACACATATATACTCCACCCTTCCCATTATAATACACTAGGCACATATATACTTCATCTTTCTCATTATAATACACTAGACACATATACTCCATGCTCCTCATTGTAATATACTAGGCACATATGTACTCCACCCTCCTCATTTTGATACATTAGAAACATGTATACTCCACCCTCCTCATTGTGATACATTAGGCACACATATACTCCACCATCCTCATTGCAATACATTAGGCACATACTCATTGCACGAATCTGAACCTTCATAAAACATAACATTTATTACGCTTACAACAATAAAAAGATACCGGTGCCCAATAACCAAAAAGTATAAACATCGCTATTCACAGCATCCAAACTTACTAAGCCCGAACCCTAAAAAGACTTGGGGACTGGATGATCTGAGTGTATGGTGTATGCAGTCATACTGTGGGATATATACCATCAAACAATCTACAATATGTCATCCAGGGCATACTTACAGTCAGATGTCTTCTGGGCAGCGTTGCCCACTCCCTTTGCTGTAAAAGAAGAAGAAATTACCCACCAATATATAGGACAATACTAAAAATATTACAGCTCGTGATAATTGAGAGCAAATATTCTAGACATCTACCATCTACCCTCTACACCGTAAACCCTCCCAGACACAAGGAGAGGCAAAAAACAATGGCTATACAATAAGGAATAGTGGGAACAGTCACAAAAAACAGCGCCCCAAAAAATCCCCCCCCTTCCCCCATATACAGTATAGAGCAGAGACATTCATAAAGGAGGCTGCTACAAACCAATCCCCATGGTACATCCCCAACGCCCTCCGAGCCACAACGCTTGGCATTTGACTCCCGGGGGCTGGAAAAGTTGGGTGCCTCAAGTCAAACCACATTACATATCACAACATATAGTAAAAAGTGTTGAGCGAACTTCCCAAACTGTTCGGCAACATTCTCAAAACCCGAATGCTTAGCATCTGACTATCGGTGGCCGATGGCCTTAGGGCTGCCAGGAAAACTTGGATATAAACTATGGCCTATGGCTGTATCCATGTACCTTAAAGGGGTTATCCAGCACTACAAAAGCATGGCCACTTTTGCTCCGCTCTTGTCCCCAGATTGGGTAGGGTTTGAAACTCAGTTCCATTGAAGTAAACGGAGCGTAATTGCAAACCACACCTGACCTAGAGACAAGAGTGGGGAAAGTGGCCATGTTTTTGTAGCGCTGGATAACCCCTTTAAGGTAGCATCCAACTTCTCCAGACGCTGAGATTCAAATGCCGAGCACTCTGGTTCAGAGAATGCTGACGAACCCCAACACTTTGGTAACTCTGTTCAACACTGGCCACCATAGACAAATGGCAGCCAATAGGCACCTACATACTACTTCCCCCAAAATAGAATCACTCTTACTTATTCATATATCACTATACAGACAGGATTGCAGGAGCTATGTGCCCCCCTATAGGGCTGTGTCTTCTAATTTAGCCAAAATAAGGACAGATTGTGGCCCTCAATTAGAATAGCACAAATCTTGCATCGGGGCCCCAGGACATCAAGTCTCTGGTTTGATGGATCAATAGGACGGATTGGAGAGAAGACGCAATAAGCCAGAAATGTTATATATTTCCTTCCATTAGTTTCTTTTTGAACTAGAAGTCAGAACGACATAAATGAAAGCCTGATCTTAGCGTATCCGGAGCTCCGGCACAGGTCATGGCGGGTCCATCAGAAGCCAAGGGAAGGGCAGAGATAAGAGAGAGTACGTGACCTGAGCGTGCACCTGGCAGACCGGGAATGAAGTGGATTGTTAGAAGTGCTTCACCCAGGATTATAGGCAGTGAATAGGCTGGATTGTTGGGAGTCATTTTAGGGCAGGATGCGCGGAGATAATTGGATTAGAGGTAGTGGACGCCCTGCCGAGGAGCCGGTGACAGAGAAGCAGCGGGATCACCTGGGTGACCGGCAATCACAAGGACATCTGACCTGAACACGCCGAATAGAATGGGAACTACTGCAGGGGAATAAAGCTTCCTCCTGCCCTATTCCTTCTATATAACACAACACGCAGAGACTTTCAATAGGAAGCAAGTGCAGAGGTAACACCAAGAATGGATCCATCTCAGAGTCCTTGGATGACAGGCTACAGGAGGTCACATCGGTACAGGTTACAGGATCAGAGGTTACAGGAGGTCACATCGGTACAGGTTACAGGATCAGAGGTTACCGGAGGTCACATTGGTACAGGTTACAGGATCAAAGGTTACAGGAGGTCACATCGGTACAGGTTACAGGATCAAAGGTTACAGGAGGTCACATCGGTAGAGGTTGCAGGAGGTCACATCAGTACAGGTTACAGGAGGTCACATCAGTACAGGAGGTCACATCGGTACAGGTTACAGCATCACAGGTAGAGGTTACAGGAGGTCACATTGTTACAGGAGGTCACATCAGTACAGGAGGTCACATCGGTACAGGTTACAGGATCACACATCAGTACAGGAGGTCACATCAGTACAGGAGGTCACATCGGTACAGGTTACAGGATCACAGGTTACAGGAGGTCACATCGGTAGAGGTTGCAGGAGGTCACATCGGTAGAGGTTGCAGGAGGTCACATCGGTACAGGAGGTCACATCAGTACAGGAGGTCACATCGGTACAGGTTACAGGATCACAGGTTACAGGAGGTCACATCGGTAGAGGTTGCAGGAGGTCACATTAGTACAGGTTACAGAAGGTCACATCGGTACAGGAGGTCACATCGGTAGAGGTTGCAGGAGGTCACATCAGTACAGGTTACAGAAGGTCACATCGGTACAGGAGGTCACATCGGTAGAGGTTGCAGGAGGTCACATCAGTACAGGTTACAGAAGGTCACATCGGTTGTTCCTACCGCCTAATGGCCATATCTGCTGATGGTCATTGCGGTATATGACTAGGAGTTTATGCTGTAACGGCCACTCCAGATACTCCCTACAGACAAGGCTCAAACGATGTAGGACGTTCTGTCCCGAATCTACAACACAAAGCCCCAGCCGGAACCCGGGTCCATATGACCCCACATAACATCCGAATATTCCTTTACATTAGTCACAGACCCAGATTCTTTAGCTACAGAACTCCAGATCCATCATTTAGGGATTTTACAGTGGGTTATGGATGTAAGCAGCCGCCAACATTGGTGACGGGCTAAACTGTAAGAGACCTATTAGATGGGCCGATCAATAATGTAAGCCAGGGCCGGCGTTAGCACGGGGCTTACCGGGGCCCGCATCACCTCTAGGGGCCCATAGAGGGAGAAAGGCCCAGTGTACTAATGTTCAGCCGCTCACTGTGGTGCAGGGTGACCGGGCTGAACATGAGAAGACACAGGAGAGGGAGCAGGACCTGCACAGAGAGAGAAAAGAGTGAAGGACCTGATCACATGACCCAAAGGTCCTGAAACTTACAGTGTGGAAAGTAGCCTGACAGAGAGGAAAAGGGAGAAGACTGAGCTGGAAGTGCTGTATGTCAGTGTCAGTCAGTTTCAATCAGTTTAGTTTAACCAGTCAGTCAGTCATTGTCAGTCAGTCAGTTTAACCCTTAGGCAACCCTGGACGTACCCGTACGTCCAGGGCCGCCTCTATGTGTCCGCGCTCTGAACCGTCATGGTCCCGGGTGCCGCTCATAGCCCGGGACCGCGGCTATTAGCGGGCACTGTTCGATCGCCATGCCCGCTAATACAGTGTGGAGAGCAGGAGAGGTTTTCTATGGGGATTTGCTGCTGCTCTGGACAGTTCCTGACATGGACAGAGGTGGCAGCAGAGAGCACTGTGTCAGATGGAGAGAATACACCACTTCCTGTAGGACGTGCAGCAGATAATAAGTACTGGAAGACTGCAGTTTTTTTCTAACAGAGGTAAATTACAAATCTCTGACACCAGTTGATTTGAAAGAAAAACTTTATTTTGTGAACTACCCCTTTAAAATTAACCAACCATATACCACCACCATCTATGTTATTTCATACAACAACCCCTATATACCGTCCATACAGAGGCTACAGAGGCAGAGATGGAGATTGCCATCACGGCCATCACAGTGTAAAATAAGCCTAAATGCAGCTCCTAAGGGAGGGAACAGGCTGTGTGTGACAGATGGGGGAGTAACACATGACCGCAGAATCAGACTACACCAGCTTTTATTTGTTGTCTGTTACCATGGAGACGTATTACCTATATACAGTGCTGTGCAACTCCTGACTAACCATGATAGTCTGTACTATGTCACATTACTGCATCCTCCACAAATACTAGCTGATATTCCAGATCATGAGCTTAAACATGGAGATATACATCGTGGTTTACAAGTAAACAGTAAAAGCTGTGTAATAAAAAAAAATATATATATATATATATATATCACAAAAAATCCAAACACTGTGAAAATAGTTACCTCCAGCCGGCGCGGCTTGTCTGCGGGCCAGCACCATAGAGAGATATAACACATTATACTTGATAGATGACAAGTCAAAGAAGCGGTCAATAGAGAGAAGTGGTCGGTAATATGCAACAATGCGACAATGCCCCGGAATACGCTACCCTTGTTATGTCCTCACAGAAGCTTGGAGGCTTTCTCTCCTCTAAAATTGCTTTCTGTTTCCTTCTCTCCATTATTATTTTCTCTCTTTTCTATTATTTATTAAAGCGGCGGCGGGATCCTTCTACCCAGCTCCTGCATGGTGCCCGGCGCACAAAGAAGCAATTTCATGTCCCTAACCTTAAGAGACAATGAACAGCAAAAAAATAAAATAATAAAAAATCACTGCCAGAACCCGACCAAGCCAAAATCATAGCAAGAAAAAAGTAAGGTAATAATAAAGCGTTGTGAGGATGAGAGACACAAAGCATCACAGGGAACACAGAGACTGCAATAACCCAGCCAAAATTTAAAGGGGTAATCCAAAGATACACTTGAAATTAATTGGTGTCAAGAATACACTACTTCCTGCAGGACATCTAGCAGCTGATAAGTACTGGAAAAACTAGGGATTTTTGAATAGAAATAATAATAATAATAATAATAATAATAAATAATAATAATAAATAATAATAATAAATAATAATAATAATAATAATAATAATAATAATAATAATAATATTTTTCCTTCTCCATTAAAGGGGTACTCCAGAGAAAGAATATAATTAAAATTTATTGGTGTTAGAAAACTATAAAGATCTTTACATTAGCACTGCAGAATCTGTTGGTGCTATACCAAAAAAAATAAAAAATAAAAAAACTATATTATAATAATAACAACAACAATAAAAATAATAGTCATGTGTAAAACTATTATTATTTTCAGGTTCACAAGCAGTTCTAATAAATCACATGGACCACACCCTTTAAATAGGCCACACTCCTTGAACCTATTTTATCTCAATCTCATCACACTAAGTACCTATGTGCCATCCACTGAAGGGGGCGCTCTTCTGCTTCAGGCCAGTGATAGACAGGCTCTTCTGTATGTATATGTGTATTTTATTATATATATATATATATATATATATATATATATATATATATATATATATATATATAATGGGGCAGTATACATGCTTAGATGACTTGCTTTGCAATGAGACTATGGAACTCTTCTCCCCATAACGGCCGATTCATTATACACGTTCCTTAAACTATAATATTAGGATGTGTGCGGCGTGTCGGCCTCCTGTAGAGACTGTGAGCGGTGACGGTTATTCAGCGTCCTCAGTCTCCACTTCCTGATGATTTAGACATTAAAGTGTTGTGACAGCGCGTTCCGCCAGGTTCAGCCTCGGCCGCTCCGCCTGTGACCCTCTCATACGAAATCAAATTCTCCAGCAAAAAAGAAGCCTGGTAAAGCCGTCCTGTTACTTTACAGATCAAAATCTTTATTAATGGCGTCCTGACAGGCGGCTCATTTAATCAGCGCTAATCTAATTTTTGTTTAATCTTTTAAAGTGACGGCGCTCCACTCTGACGACTACCCCAAAAACAGTGTCACATCAAAACAAATATAAGTCCAGGTGACACGTATTAAAAATTACCATAGATTATGCAATTTACCCGAATGTAAATGGATTACTATAATTAGCATCCGGCGCAGAGCGAAGCCGCTGGCAGATTGAAGGGAAAGACTCCAGAATCACACAAACTAATTGTGAAATTAAAACATGCCAAGAAGAAAGCAAGACAAGTTACATGACCTGTCTGTCTGCAAGAAACCCGCCATCATCAAGCACAGCACTACACCGTATACTACCAGTCACATACACTCGTACTAAGAACAGGAAGAGGAGCAATACTGGTATGAGTATACATGTCTATAGGGGACAGTATTATAGTAGTTATATCCCTGTATATAGGGGGCAGTATTATAGTAGTTATATTCCTGTATATAGGAGCAGTATTATAGTAGTTATATTCTTCTATATAGGAGCAGTATTATAGTAGTTATATTCCTGTATATAGGAGCAGTATTATAGGAGTTATATCCCTGTATATAGGAGCAGTATTATAGTAGTTATATTCTTCTATATAGGAGCAGTATTATAGTAGTTATATTCCTGTATATAGGAGCAGTATTATAGGAGTTATATTCTTGTATATAGGAGGCAGTATTATTGTAGTTATATTACTGTATATAGGAGCAGTATTATAGTAGTATATTCCTGTATATAGGGAGCATTATTATAGTAGTATATTCCTGTATATAGGAGCAGTATTATAGTAGTTATATTCCTGTATATAGGGGGCAGTATTATAGTAGTTATATTCCTGTATATAGGAGCAGTATTATTGTAGTTATATTCCTGTATATAGGAGTAGTATTATAGTAGTTATATTCCTGTATATAGGAGTAGTATTATAGTAGTTATATTCCTGTATATAGGAGCAGTATATAGTAGTTATATTCCTGTATATAGGAGCAGTATTATAGTAGTTATATCCTTGTATATAGGGGGCAGTATTATAGTAGTTATATTCCTGTATATAGGGGCAGTTTTATAGTAGTTATACATGAACTGGAGAGAATGGAACCGCTGCACATCCCATCTATGGCTGATACTAATGCCGCTAGGCCTATATTAAAAATCAACACCAGAGTGTCTGTATATGAATTGATCAAGCCATATTGCCCCGTGTACCACCGCGCAGGTCCTCTGGTCCACACGGGTCCCTACGCTAACTCCACACCGTGTCGGTCAGCGACCGCCAACCCCGCAAAGCGTGCACGTGCAGGGAAGGGAGGCCATGGAACGGCCCTGCAACCCCAATGTCACAGGACCAGACCCAAAAAGCCCCTGCGGGGTTGGTGGCCACTGACTGGCACGGTGTGGACTTAGTGTAGGGACCCATGTGTATCAGATACCGGCACGAGGTACATGGGGCAGTATGGCTTGATCAATTCATACACAAAATTCTGATGTTTTTTATTTAGCCTAGCGGCACTAGTATCAGCCATAGGTGTGAGGTGCAGCACTCTGTTTCTTCCCTGAACCGCGTTTATAGTAATTATATTCCTGTATATAGGAGCAGTATTATAGTAGTTATATTCCTGTATATAGGAGCAGTATTATAGTAGTTATATTCTTGTATATAGGAGGCAGTATTATAGTAGTTATATCCCTGTATATAGGGGGCAGTATTATAGTAGTTATATTCTTGTATATAGGAGGCAGTATTATAGTAGTTATATTACTGTATATAGGAGCAGTATTATAGTAGTATATTCCTGTATATAGGGAGCATTATTATAGTAGTATATTCCTGTATATAGGAGCAGTATTATAGTAGTTATATTCTTGTATATAGGAGGCAGTATTATAGTAGTTATATTACTGTATATAGGAGCAGTATTATAGTAGTATATTCCTGTATATAGGAGCAGTATTATAGTAGTATATTCCTGTATATAGGGAGCATTATTATAGTAGTATATTCCTGTATATAGGGAGCATTATTATAGTAGTATATTCCTGTATATAGGAGCAGTATTTTAGTAGTTATATTCCTGACATGTTGGTATGTTATTAACCTCCTGTACATGTTTCACCCCCTCATGCAGATTTCATAATCCTGAGCATGTCCGTTCTTTTCTATGTAGTAGGATATAAAATGTGCAGGAAGCCATGCAGTGTGCAGATGACATGTGCTCTACCCTTGTACTGTACATAGGAAAGAAGCAGCTGCCAGAACGGTGCTGAGGGAATTCCTCCCATCCAGCGAGTATACGCGGCGTCCGGCCCCTCACCCACCATTGTCTCCTGATGTCTCCTCTGAGGCCGGCTGATTCATGAGCGGAGCTGCAGCTGCTCTATAACACGCTGAACTTCAGGGTGTGACAATAAAAAGTTGCTTATTTCCGCTCTCCAGTCCTCGCTTCACTGCGACTTCATAAAACTGTGGATTAACATTCATTGGCATCGTTCCTGAAGGCAAACTGCACAGTCAAGGAAGTAATTCCTGCCAAGAATGCATCATGGTGAGATTGTCCGACCACTGGGAAATATTTTAAGTGAACAACTTGAATACGATGATGTTTTCACATTTTAGGGGGGGAAAAAAAGAAGAAAAGGATGAGCACAGAGTTAACTCTTTCTTCTCCAGAGATTTTTTTGACTTTTTTGTGTGTGTGTGTGTGTGTGTGTGCTTTTTTGTTTTGTTTTTTAAAAGGGTAAAATTTTATTGTGTAACCTGTGTACAGAGATATCTACTGACTGAGGAGAGAACACGGGGTTTTTACAGAGGGGTAAAGGGAAGAGGCCACCCCACCACCAGCACAACCCCTAATACCCCTCCAATACCTCCACCACCATCATAACACCCAACACCCCTCCAATACCATCATCACAACCATCATAATAACACCCAGCATCCTGCCAATACTTCCACCACAACCACCATCATAACACCCAGCACCCCTCCAATACCTCCACCACATTAACACCCAGCACCCCTCCAATACCTCCACCACAACCACCATCATAGCACCCAGCACCCCTCCAATACCTCCACCACAACCACCACCATCATAACACCCAGCACCCCTCCAATACCTCCACCACAATAACACCCAGCACCCCTCCAATACCTCCACCACCATAACACCCAGCACCCCTCCAATACCTCCACCACAATAACACCCAGCACCCCTCCAATATCTCCACCACAACCACCATCATACCACCCAGCACCCCTCCAATACCTCCACCACAACCATCATAATAACACCCAGCACCCCAATACCTCCACCACAATAACACCCAGCACCCCTCCAATACCTCCACCACAACCCACGACACCACCCCCATCATCATAGCACCCAATAACACCCCCTCTACCACCATCATCGCAAACCCTGCCACCCCCCAACATCACCCCTCTAATACTATCATCACAACCCCCACCATTACAAACCCCAACACCATCATCACCACCACATCACAATCCCGACACGACCACAACTCCTGACACCACCATCTTAACACCAGTTACCATTACAATTCCCGACATAACCCCCGTCACACCTGACACCACTCACTGCCAATTCTCAGCTACCTAGGTTATTGTGAAGCAAAATGTTTTGGCAAAAAAGTCTATTACAGCTGGTAAATAGGAGGCAAATCCTGGAAGTAACCCTTTGTGCAAATTCAGGAATCAAGAGCGTGTTCACATGAATGGAGCTGACTTAAATACCACACACAACATGACAACAGGGGTGGCGCTGTTTTTGCAAGTAAGAAGCAGTGCTTTTTCTAATCCTGAATGACCCCTTTAAGGTCTTGCAGATTTAGGCCAGGTTCAGACTATGTAAGTGTGCGGCTGTATTTGCGGCTGTAATTGTGCGGCGGTATTTTTGGTGGTTCATGCGTACGCTGGAAAGTATAGGATATACGGCTGCACAGTGCACACTATGTATGAATCTACGACCCGATCGTAAACGGACCCGTAAAAAATGAACAAGACCATTGTTTGTGGCTGGAAACGCGGCCGTGGATTGACAGGCGGTCCGTACGTAGTACTTCAAAAATAGCCAGCAATGATGCCGAATGCCGATGCCTCTAATAGTTAATATATTAAATTAATAGAACACATTTTCTTTGTAATAAAGTCCCTTTCGTTGTTCAATAATTTAATTCTAACGAATCCATCATTTTGCAATTAAATATACTGTTAAAATAAATATATATATAAATAAATGTATATATATATATATATATATATATATATATATATATATATTTATTTTTTGACAGTATATTTAATTGCAAAATGATGGATTCGTTCGAATTAAATTATTGAACAACGAAACTGAATTTATTTAATCGAAAATGTGTTTTATTAATTAAATATTAATAAGCACAGGAAGCTCCATAAGCTGTTAATTCATATTCCCGGCAATAGAGCTTTCTGTACTAATCATCACTTTACTTTAATGAAAACATTAAATGTTTAATTATGTTATCACAATAGCATTATTAGAAGAAACATTTAGAATTATATGTGCGCTCAGCTGATTGGCTGATCGGCTCAGCGCACATATAATGAGCCTGTCCGCAGTACAGTGACTTCATTGTGCTGCGGACCAGCGAAGAGGACACATCGGGGTGAGTATGCTAAATGGTCCGCAGAACTGAATATTTCCCCCTCCGGAGAAGACTGGAAACATGCTTTCTCGTGGTCACACAAGGCCCTACAATGTATAGTTCATGTAGAGGCTATCACCAAAGCAAGGTTACAGTGGTACTACACCCCACTTAGACTTCACAAGATGTTCCCCTCATCCTCTAGTTTATGTTGGAGAGAATGTGGGTGTGAAGGATCATTACAGCACATTCTATGGTATTGCCCACGGATAACACAATATTGGAGTGAAATCTCTAAATTAGTGGACAAATTATTTAAAACTCAAATCCCACTAACACCCCAATTAGCACTTTTGCTCTTAGGGATCCATATGATCCCACCACCCTTTCGCATTCTGTTTTGCAAAATAGTAGTAATTGCGAAACTATTCTTAACAAGAAGATGGAAATCTTCTTCTATTCCTAAAATAGAGGACACAATCCAAGAAATTAACACTACATACAAATATGAGGAGGCTATAGCCTTTGGTAATAACTCTATTAAAAGGTTCAGAGAGAATTGGTCACCATGGGCATCAAGCTCCTATTTTTCATCTTAAGATTTTCTATTTTGTTAAACAAGGATTATGACTATGGACGGTTTCCTGATGTATAATCAGATCCTTGTCTACTATAATACTCTTCTTGTTGAAATGTATATATAATTGTTTGGAAATTATGTATGTTTGTTGGAAATGTTGTACGGTTCTAAGTTGTACAACTGTTTTTATTTGGAAAAGTTTGTTAAAACCTAATAAATATATTGAAACAGAAAACCTCTCCTGCTCTGGACAGTTCCTGACATGGACAGAGGTGGCAGCAGAGATTACTGTGTCAGACTGGAGAGAATACACCACTTCCTGCAGGACATGCAGCAGCTGATAAGTATTGGAAGACTGGAGATTTTTAAATAAAAGTAAATTACAAATCTGCATAACTTTCTAGCACTAAGATGAAACACCTTACAAATACATGACGTCGTCCTACAATAGGAATTATATTATATTATTATTTCTAGCAGAACTCTCTAGAACCTCTTAGTATTTGGCTGGGGTGATGTCTGGGCTTCGGGGAGCGGCCGCCTTCTGTTTGCTCTTCGTTACCGGTAACAAAACACTTGATACATTGTGTCACCATAAAGAACACATTGTGACAGGTTGTATGTGCATGAAATCCAATGTTTACTGCAGCGGGGCCCGGGGGATCCTGGAATCAGGTCACCAGGAGTGAGAGCGGCTGAGAACGTGTGTGATGTGCAACGGCCGGATCCGTCACCAGGAGTGAGCAGCCGGGATCCGCAGCACCGCAGAGATTCTGCACATCTGACGCCATTAATTGAAATGTCTTTCACCATTAAGCCTCCCCCCCCCCCTTATCTCGGGCAGCACTTGGCTTAGGGGAACCCCGGCAGCTATAGGGGTCACCAGGCCGGCCGAATAATTGGAGCCTCAGCAAGTCGCTGCCGAATATCTGACTAAGCAGCCGCACCGCCAGAGACGGCTCAGAGACGCAACGTGTGCGCCAACGGGATTGAGGGGCGACGAGGAAACAAGAAAGTATTGTCCTATAATAAATCGTATAATATATATGACCTGGAGGACTGGAGAGAATACAGAGGTATACATGAGCTGGAGGGCTGGAGAGAATACAGGGGTATACATGAGCTGGAGGACTGGAGAGAATACAGAGGTATACATGACCTGGAGGACTGGAGAGAATACAGAGGTATACATGACCTGGAGGACTGGAGAGAATACAGATATATACATGAGCTGGAGGACTGGAGAGAATACAGAGGTATACATGAGCTGGAGGACTGGAGAGAATACAGGGGTATACATGAGCTGGAGGACTGGAGGTAATAGCAGATGAATACATGAGCTGGAGGACTGGAGAGAATACAGAGGTATACATGAGCTGGAGGACTGGACAGAATACAGATATATACATGAGCTAGAAGACTGGAGAGAATACAGAGGTATACATGAGCTGGAGGACTGGAGAGAATACAGAGGTATACATGAGCTGGAGGACTGGAGGTTATAGCAGAGGTATACATGAGCTGGAGGACTGGAGAGAATACAGAGGTATACATGAGCTGGAGGACTGGAGGTTATAGCAGAGGTATACATGAGCTGGAGGACTAGAGAGAATATAGATGTACAGGGGTATCCATGAGCTGGAGGACTGGAGAGGATACAGAGGTATACATGAGCTGGAGGACTGGAGGTAATAGATGTATACATGAGCTGGAGGACTGGAGAGAATACAGGGGTATACATGAGCTGGAGGACTGGAGGTAATAGCAGATATATACATGAGCTGGAGGACTGGAGAGAATACAGAGGTATACATGAGTTGGAGGACTGGAGATAATACAGATATATACATGAGCTGGAGGACTGGAGAGAATACAGAGGTATACATGAGCTAGAAGACTGGAGAGAATACAGAGGTATACATGAGCTGGAGGACTAGAGAGAATACAGATGTACAGGGGTATCCATGAGCTGGAGGACTGGAGAGGATACAGATGTACAGGGGTATACATGAGCTGGAGGACTGGATAGAATACAGGGGTATACATGAGCTCTATCTGATGTGTAGGAACAGTGGCTTGGAATCTGGGTGCTGCTGAGCCAATGTATCTAAGCCTATCAAGTGTGATACAGTAATGTTAATATGCTGTATCTAAACCACAAGGTTATCATGAGTGATCATGTCTAGTAAGCAGCTGCTGTGTCAAAGGGGAATTCCAGCTATTTATTTTTTCTTTCAAAAACAACCAATTTCTGAAAATACTATAGATTTGTCAATTATTTCTATAAAAAATATATATATATATATATATATATATCCAGTCTTCCATTACTTGTCAGCTGCTGTATATCCTGCAGGAAGTGTTTTATTCAGTCTCAGCAGGATAGTTTTCCTATGGGGATTTGCTGCTGCTCTGGACAGTTCCTGACATGGACAGAGGTGGCAGCAGAGAGCACTGTGTCAGACTGGAGAGAATACACCACTTCCTGCAGGACATACAGCAGCTGATAAGTACTGGAAGACTGATGATTTTTAAATAGAAGTAATTTACAAATCTATATAACTTCTGAAACCAATTGATTTGAATAATTTGAAAAATTAGGTCGCTGGCGTTTTATTACAATCTCGCTATTTAATCATCAGCCGCTCAGCCCGATGCAGCTTCATCTGAGAGAAACTCCGCTCTGATTATCATGTTATTTCTATGTCCGTCACATTCGTAGGAAAAAAGAAAAGAAAAGAAAGAACAACAAACTCCGGGCGAGAAGCGTGAGGGAAATGTCAGCGGTGTGGCGGCTTTCAGCAGAATCCTGACATGTGAGCTCTTCATTCTTAGGACCGGGCACAGGTGACCTTTCCCTGATGGTACAGCAGAGTGGAGCGCGGGCATGGCTCTGCTACACGCGGATTTATCTTCACAAAAAATTACGGCCGAACATTAAGGGAGGACGAGCGGATTCAGTAAGTTATAAAATATCCATAGGATGTTATTACGGCTTCTGCGGGGACCTGGAACAGCAATTACATGTGAGAAAAAGAAGAAACCAAGACCCAAATACAAGGTTTTCGATCACTTCTGCTACTATGTTTCTCATTTTTCCAACACATCTAAAAAAAATTAAAATCTGCAAACAATCTAGATGTATATGTGTCTCCATGGTAACAGACTACAAACAATCACTGTGTAGTCTGATTCAGCAGTCAGGTGGTTCTGTCCTCTCATTTTTCTGTTATCAAGAATAAAATTGTACAATGCTACATTGAGTGTAATCCGTAACCATGGCAACACAAATATACATTGTATCTACACTGCCTTCAGACTCTAAGGCTAGGTTCACACTGCGTTTTTGCAATCAGTTTTTTTCATCCGTTTTTTGCAAAAAAAACGGATGCATTTGTGTGCATCTGGTTTTCCATTGACTTTTTATTGTAAAAAAAAAAAAAAGGATCAAAACGGATCTTTTTTTTTTGACGGACACAAAAACGTAGCTGACACTACTTTTGTGTCCGTAATGGAAGTCAATGGAAAATTGGATGAAAACGGATGCACACAAATGCATCAGTTTTTTTCATCCGCTTTTTGCAAAAACTGAATGCAAAAACGCAGTGTGAACCCAGCCGAAGGTGATACAGTGTATCTATGCTGCCTGTGGACTCTGGGGTCAAGGAACACACTAGACTTAGTGCTTCCTGCTAAACCACACCCACTTCATGCTAAACCACACCCACTTCTAGTTAAGCCACGACTACTTTCTGATCTGGCATGGATCAGAGGACACAACATTGTACCAGTCACCAGTTATGGGCAGTACATATTATACAGCGATACAATGTAACAAAGCCTCAGCTGTGCCGCCTCCTCAGCCGCCATCCCACCTCCCGCTGCTCAGCGTTGTCATTTATGGGAAAAAAACCTTAAAATAGCAGGAAATATCATCAACTCAAAGAGACAAATAGCTCTCAACTAGAAAGGCATTGCGGGTTTCAAAAGGAACATCTGCTTTCTGATTAGAGGCCGAGCCGCTGCGATCGGATGGCGACTCGTTCTGAAGATTCAACCATCTTCCCTTCCATGAGCAATTTGTCTTCCCGGGAATCATTAGGAGGAGAGCTGACAGGTTGTGCCGCTTGTTACTCGGCCCCGGACCGACTTCTGCTGCTGCCACTTCTCGCCTCCGGGCTAATGAGAACGGAAGGCTCTCTCATTCTCCAGGCTCCCAGTAGAGCGCCACATCTCCGGCTCCAGGTTGGAGGTGCGGATGACACGTTACACTATATCACCTGGTCAGACATTTTAGGATGAGGTCAAAGAGGAGTCTTTAGCTGACTACGCGGGTGGCGGAGCTCGAAGACGTTCTCATTGTCATAGATAATACAACGGCCCCGTAGGATGGGTCCTATATCTGGAGGAAAGATGGAGCACTTGACCCCAAGGTCCGTGGAATAGAGGTCACAACAACTCTCAAGGTCATCTTTATACATTAAATATTTTGCTATAAAAAATAATTGAAAACAAATATAATAAAAGTCTTAGAAGCTTAAAGGGGTAGTTCACAAGAAACGAAATGCAAATTAACTGATGCCAGAAAATTGTAATTTACTTTTATTAAAAAAAAATCTCCAGTCTTCCAGTACTTATCAGCGGCTGTATGTCCTGCAGGAAGTGGTGTATTCTGGAACAGTGCTCTCTGCTGCCACCTCTGTCCATAGCAGCAGCAAATCCCCATAGAAAACCTCATCTGCTCTCCAGACTGGAAAGAATACACCACGTACAGCAGCTGATAAGTACTGGAAGATTGGAGATTTTTTAATAAAGTAAATTACAAATTTCTGGCGCACTTTCTGGCAGAGATTTGAAAGATTTTTTTTTTTTTGTGAACTACCCCTTTAATGTCCAGGCTTCTATTGACCACTTATCCAACGTGATGGAGCGGCAGTGGTCGCCATAAGGGTCAAGTAAACAACTCCGGTTGTAAGGTCAGGGGTTATATTGTTTCTATTAAGATAGATGACTTTGGGTGAATTATTTGCTACATAGAAACAACTTTAATGAGCGGAATACGGTCCCATCTATTGTGGAATTACTCAGCTGGTGAGACAATCTTATTGTTTCCCATATCCTGGGTAATTGGTGGTTATAGGGGTCGTCTCTGTATGAGCGGCTGCCGCTCTTGTATTAATCTGAATGGCCAAGGTGCAATTTTACATTGCTTGGCTGGCCATGGGTTCAAATGATATAATCCCTTTAAAGTGACTCTGTACCCACAATCTGACCCCCCCCCCAAACCACTTATAGCTGCTTTTAATCCAAGATCTGTCCTGGGGTCCGCTCGGCAGATGATGCAGTTATTGTGCCAAAAACAACTTTTAAACCTGCAGCTCTGTGTCAAATCGCCGTGGCCTAGAGTACCCATGCCCTAGGATTGCGACACCCCTCCGTCCCTCCTCCCCACCCTTCTCACTATTAGGAATGCACCAGGAACATTCTCTCCTATTCCTCACCTGTGTGAACACTGCACATGTGCTGGATCGTTAAGGCACCCGTGCAGTGTTCTGACAGATGATTAATAGGAAAAAATGATGAAGAGGGCGTGGAGGAGGGACAGAGAGTCGGTGAAGGCCTAGGGCTCAGACACTTTAGGCCACGCCAGTTTGACACAGGGCTGCACGTTTAAAAGTAGATTTTTAGAACAAAAACTGCATCACCTGCCGAGCGGACCCCAGGACAGATTTTGGATTAAAAGCAGCTATCCGACGGTACAAACTGTTTTGGGGGGACAGATTGTGGGCACAGAGTCACTTTAAGGGACGATCGGGTCAGAGAATTTATTTTCAAAAACTTGCAATTTTCCGCCACCATGTGACCACTGTGTATTTACTATAAGGAGGGATGCTGAACAAGTTGCATGACTACATGGAAATCCCAAAACCACTAAATTTATGTTCCGTAAAGGATCGTGGCAGCTGAACATTGGACGATCATGGCCGTCTAGGGGAAAAGAGATTTTCACATGCCTCGTCCTTTTACCTTTGGGGAGAAGAGTCCAGATGACACAATGGAGTCTGGCAGCAGCTTCTTCCCTCTCAGCATTCAGGTTAGCTGCATGTTTAGCCAGCCACGTGTGTCAGGATCAGGAGAAACGTCACCCAAACCAGCATGTCCGCCATCTATGTGGAAGGTCACTAAGCACTTATCCCCTAGTGTGGCCACCAGAAGCCAAATATCAGCATCTTGTCTCGTCTTCTATAAATAAAGGCACTGAATTGTACAAACACTGGAGAGCCAAGTATCTTCAATCACCCGGTCATTACCGCTCAGAGGCATTGTACCCCAAAGCAGATAATCAACCTACTGTCCCAGATACCTGTATATTTCCGTGCCCGCTAATACCAGGGTCTTTTTTGTGTAATTTTCATTTTCTGTCAGGTGCAAATAGTCATGGGACTACTAAGCTCCACCATGGCTGGAAGAGAGTTATATAGTAATGGTGCATGAGGCGGAAAGACTTAAGAAAAGAAGATAATTTCATATGGAGGCAAAGGAGCCTGGAGGAAAGAGGAGACCAGCAGAGGAGCCTGGAGGAAAGAGGAGACCAGCAGAGGAGCCTGGAGGAAGGAGGAGACCAGCAGAGGAGCATGGAGGGAGGAGGAGACCAGCAGAGGAGCCTGGAGGGAGGAGGAGAACGACAGAAGAGCCTGGAGGAAGGAGGAGACCAGCAGAGGAGCCTGGAGGAAAGAGGAGACCAGCAGAGGAGCCTGGAGGAAGGAGAACGACAGAAGAGCCTGGAGGAAGGAGGAGACCAGCAGAGGAGCCTGGAGGAAAGAGGAGACCAGCAGAGGAGCCTGGAGGAAAGAGGAGACCAGCAGAGGAGCCTGGAGGAAAGAGGAGACCAGCAGAGGAGCCTGGAGGAAGGAGAACGACAGAAGAGCCTGGAGGAAGGAGGAGACCAGCAGTGGAGCCTGGAGGGAGGAGGAGAACGACAGAAGAGCCTGGAGGAAGGAGGAGAACAACAGAAGAGCCTGGAGGAAGGAGGAGAACAACAGAAGAGCCTGGAGGAAGGAGGAGACCAGCAGTGGAGCCTGGAGGGAGGAGGAGAACGACAGAAGAGCCTGGAGGAAGGAGGAGAACGACAGAAGAGCCTGGAGGAAGGAGGAGACCAGCAGTGGAGCCTGGAGGAAAGAGGAGACCAGCAGAGGAGCCTGGAGGGAGGAGGAGAACGACAGAAGAGCCTGGAGGAAGGAGAAGGACAGAAGAGCCTGGAGGAAAGAGGAGACCAGCAGAGGAGCCTGGAGGGAGGAGGAGACCAGCAGAGGAGCCTGGAGGGAGGAGGAGAACAACAGAAGAGCCTGGAGGAAGGAGAACGACAGAGGAGCATGGAGGGAGGAGGAGACCAGCAGAGGAGCATGGAGGGAGGAGGAGACCAGCAGAGGAGCATGGAGGGAGGAGGAGACCAGCAGAGGAGCATGGAGGGAGGAGGAGACCAGCAGAGGAGCATGGAGGGAGGAGGAGACCAGCAGAGGAGCATGGAGGGAGGAGGAGACCAGCAGAGGAGCATGGAGGGAGGAGGAGATCAGCAGAGGAGCATGGAGGGAGGAGGAGACCAGCAGAGGAGCATGGAGGGAGGAGGAGACCAGCAGAGGAGCCTGGAGGGAGGAGGAGACCAGCAGAGGAGCCTGGAGGGAGGAGGAGACCAGCAGAGGAGCCTGGAGGGAGGAGGAGACCAGCAGAGGAACATGGAGGGAGGAGGAGACCAGCAGAGGAACATGGAGGGAGGAGGAGGATAGAGGAGCCTGGAGGAAGGAGAACTGGAGTACAGAAGAGCCTGGAGGGAGGAAGACTGGAGAACAGAGGAGCCTGGAGGGAGGAAGAGGGCTATAGAGAAGCCTGAAGAAAGGGTAAATAGGAGCCTGGAGGAAGAAAGACAAAAGGTGCCTGAAAGAAGGGGACAGAGGTACATTGAGAGAGAATAGAGGAGTCTAGAGTATGGAAAAGGCGATGGTACATAGGGAGGAGTCTGAAAGGTGGAGGACAGGAAGAGTCTGAAAGGCGGAGGACAAGGAAGAGTCTGGAAGGTGGAGGACAGGGAAGAGTCTGGAAGGTGGAGGACAAGGAAGAGTCTGGAAGGTGGAGGACAAGGAAGAGTCTGAAAGGTGGAGGACAGGAAGAGTCTGAAAGGCGGAGGACAAGGAAGAGTCTGGAAGGTGGAGGACAGGGAAGAGTCTGGAGTAAGAAAAAAGATAAATGTAATTGCATGCAATGAGCAATGATTATATGACTTTTATAAAGATGGTGGTCATTATCGCAAGCACTTGACGGTTTTCTTCCTGAAACAGCAGCCCCCCCCCCCGACCCATAGATAACGTCTGGTCTACAGATCATTGTGATTGACAGATGTCACTTGTTGAGCAATCTCTTGTGTTTTTCATGTTTCATTCATGACGCCTCTACAGAGAGGGCCCTTCAGAGCGCTGCGCCGGCCCTGCAGCTACACGGTGTAGTCGTAGCATCGCGCGTCCTCCACAACCTTCACAAGTGGTGAAGAGCGGCCGAGAAAAGTCGCCTTAATTGAATTATTTTGTTTTTCCTGTATTTTTCATGAAGACGTCGTCCGCCTCGGGGCCCGGGGCGATTGTACAGGACTTCTCAGGTAGCTTTGAAGAAAAGATGAAGATGAATTCCCCAAGTGTGGAATCAAAGCGGGAGGAGAAGCTTCTCTCTGTAGCCTGAAATGTAAGTTTTGTCCTGCTGCTTCTCTAAAGCTACAAAATAATAATTGTGAAGGGCAGGCGGTTACTAGAAAGCGGCCAGATCTCCTGTGATGGACCGCGCCAATGTCTGCGCCACACTCCACTCCAAACACGAGACGCCAGGGGCCTCCAGGAACCCGAAAAAGTCCTTTCATCTATAGATTATACACAGTATTGGGGGGGGGGGGGGGGACTCAAAGAGTGTATCACACGATAGGCTTAGATACACCAGCTCGGCAGCACAAGACGATGGTGGGAAGCATTCATAGCATGAGTATATAGATAGATGAGAACATGCGTATAACCCTGATTATAATATCGCCAATACATACAGGTTTAGATACAGTATCTCAGCAGTGTCATGCATGAGAGGATTAGATACTGAAGTTCAGTAGACAGTGCCACGCATGTGAGGATTAGATACCGCAGATTAACAGTTAGTATCACATCACAGGATTAAATAAAAGAACGATGCAGTCAGTATCACGCATGATAGGATTAGATACACCAGCTCAGCAGAACAGGATGATGATGGGAAATATTCATAGCTTGAGTATATAGAGGAGAAGAGGTGTATATATATATAAAACTTACTATAGGGCACATGGAATCACATAATAATATATACACACACACCAACTATAGGGCACACGGTATCAAATATAATAGGTTTAGATACAGTATCTCAGCCGTGTCATGCATGAGAGGATTAGATACAGCAGCTAAAAAATTTGTATCGCATCGCACGATTAAATAAAAGAACCAGTATTAGGCATGATGTATCACACATAAGCTAAGTGCACTCACTCAGTGGACAATAGTATGCTGAATAGGCTTAGATACACAGCATAGAAGGTGGTATCACACATAATCAAGTGAGATACAACAGGTCAGCTCGCCGACTGATACATAAGCTTAGATACAGCAGCTTAGTAACAGTATCACACGACGGGCTTAGGTACAGTCACACAGTAGACATTATCGTGTATGATAGGCTTAGGCTACCTTTACACGGAGCGATAATTCGCCCAATCGATCGTTTAACGATTTTGAAGCAACAATTTGGTTTTTTATAACGATCAGCGCTTAGATGAATAAATCGTTAGAAAAATAGTTTGAAAATTCGTAAGAAAAATCGTTATTGCGATCGTCTTTAAGATTGCTTAAGCCCATCTTTTACATAGGTTAAATTGGTGAAAGACGGTTTAAACAAAGCGATCTGCGAATTTAATTTTCAGCGAACGACGAACGGCGATTTAAAAACATGTTGAAAGATCAAAATGAACGATTTCTCGATCGTCGTTTGACCGTTTGCTGTGTTTACACGGTACAATTATCGCTCAAATGCGATTGCTTATGCGAAAATTTGAACGATAATCGTTCCGTGTAAACGCAGCATTAGATACAGCACTCCAGCACAAAGTATCATGGTTAATAGGCTTAGATACAGTGGTTCACACAGTTTCACGAATAACAGACCTAGATACACTCACTCATTAGATGTTATCACATACAATAGGCTTAGATACACAGGCTAAGCAGCCAATGACACATAGGCTTAGATACGCGTGCTTGGTACACCCTATGTTCGATAGGCCTAGATGCAGCAGCCCAGCAGACCGTATCACACATGATAGGATTAGATACAGCAGCTTATGCCCATAAGCGGTGTGCTGTATGTGCGGCACCGTGGCCGTCATTGGAATCAGATCCTCCTCATCAGTATTCCCGTTCCGGAGGAGGATTAGACGCACCTGTAATCGCCCCGCGCTCGGCCATGTTGTTCTACAAGAAATGTATTAATCTAAACGAGGTGGAACGAGGGGGGGGGGCATCCAGAGCGGCTGAGCCGAGACCCGCGGGGGGCGCAGGGACCACACAATATCCATTCCTTTATTTAAATTTTCTCGCCTCTCAGGAAGCGGTGACCCTATTAGAGATTCCTTTCAGGCCGCCATTCCCGTCATGTTGTCACTGTCCCGGCTAATAAACAGGTACTTTGCAGGATTTGCGCGTACAGATCCCTCTCGGATCGAACGAGGCGCATATACGAGTGCGTCATCACACATGGCAGCGTCTTCACTACCATATAGTCGCTGACTGGTCGGGTGACGCTGCTTGATCTATTTTAAGGGATTGTCCAGGCTTCCAAACATGGCCACTTTCCAGAAACAGCGCCACTCCTGTGCTCAGTTTGGGTGTGGTAATGCAGCTGAAGAAACAATTGTATAACAGGTGCTAATTAAAGGGGCAGTCTCGTCAGAAAATGACTTACTGTATAAATGTTTTTTATGATAAACAGATTTTTTTAAAGAATTGTTGGTGACTTTATTTTCCATTTTCCATTATATTAAATAATAATGCTGAGATCTTGCAGTTTTCATTCTCACCACTGGGGCTAAAACTAAGCTGAGACTTCCTGTTGTGTCTGTGGTGATAAGAGGAGGCTGCAGTAAAGTGATCTGTACAGCATTGCAGCGTCATGTGACACCAGTAGATAGAGACAATAGCAGCTCCCTGTGGTTTGACCTTTTCACAGGTCACAGAGCGCGCTCAGTAATGTCTCACATTCATCTCAAGGGGACAGAGTATGTCTATTATTGTCTGTCCATAAGTCTTGCTGTAAAGTAGGTCACTAAATGCTGTTAAGAATTGTCCAGGCAATATGGCCGCCCCCATAACAATGGACAAAAAGTGAAATAAAAATAAATAAATAAAGTCAGAAAATAGGAACAGATTAGAGTAAAAGAACAAGTTTTAGTGTCTGACTCTAATCAGTAAAAGAGAATTTAGTCGACACATTCCCTTTTAAGTACTTTCTGGTCACTGTAGTTCCTCACACTACACCAACTTTAATGGCATGTCTCTGGTACCCAGGGAGGTACTCAGGAGGTAGGCTACCACCTGCCCTAGATAACACCACCTGGCTACCTTGGGTTACTGCTCTGCTTTGCATGGCGTCACGAACAGGATCAGACTCAACAATGCTGGGAGGGATAATCACAGTGAGATCATCAGTAACTTGAACTCAGACTAACCCTGCCAACATTACAAAGAAACTACAATGTTGCAGATACAGCCTGCCAGGGACTTGTTTACCTCAGCCGTCTCAGAAGGGAGGGGGAGGAGAGGGAGACAGAGAGCAAAGTTCACACAAAGATTTTGTGTCATCAGCAAAAAGCAGCAGCTGAGAACTGGAGAAAGGAGACTGAAAAGGTAATAACAAGTATGGAAGCAATTGTTAGTCTCACCATGGGCAGCAACATATCAAAAGTTATGTTTGTGTGGAGTACCCCTTTAACTTCCCCTAGACAGGAGCGCTGCTCTGCAGAAAAAGGTAATGCAGCACTAAATCCTCACATCATCCTGGACCCCACTAATCATAAGGTCCTTCTGATACGTCCTCCTCAGTATATAAGATGAGGATCTGATGGCGCCGTCCCTACACACAGATCCTTTGTGCTGTATAGTAAGAAAAGTGAGAAAACTCTTCCACCTTCTCTGAAGTCGCTCCTTACTCCGGAGATGTCATTGATCCCAATTAAAAAGCTAGAGCCACCTGTCCTGTACGGGAGACGGCTGATGGGTGACACCACCACCAACGCTGCCAAACCGTTTCGGGGCTTATTTCCAGCCCTTAATTGCGGCTCCTCGCCTTTCACATTGTCATCAGGAGGTGCGATCTGCCCGGCGAGATCTGGGCCCGCCACATTACCGTCTGGAGATTTGTGATGTTAATTAGGTAGGAAGAACGCGCTCCGCAGCCGCCGCCATGACGGAGGGAAATTAATCCACATCATTTGGATCTTTGACAAACACAACCCTCTTAATTTATGGAGTTTATTTATATAATCCCCCGGCGGACGGGAAAAGTCGCTGCTTTATGTCCGATCATTATTCAAGCCTAACGGGGGGCGCGGAAAGGGGAGTGACAACGCTGGAGAGAGGGGATGAGAGGGGAGCGAGGACCCCGGAGGGAGGGGATGGGGGGGAGCAAGGACCACAGAGGGAAGGAGATGGGTGAGCGAGGACCCCGGAGGGAGGGGATGGGGGGGGAGCGAGGACCCCGGAGGGAGGGGATGGGGGGAGCAAGGACCACAGAGGGAAGGAGATGGGGGAGCGAGGACCCCGGAGGGAGGGGATGGGGGGGAGCGAGGATCCTGAAGGGAGGAGATGGGGGGCGAGGACCACGGAGAGAGGGGATGGGGGGGGGGGAGCAAGGATCCTGAAAGGAGGAGATGGGGGGGGCGAGGACCACGGAGAGAGGGGATGGGGGGGGGGGAGCGAGGACCACGGAGAGAGGGGATGGGGGGGGAGCAAGTCTTCCTGTGCCCACGTGGACAGGGTGGCGGTGTAAATCAATACCCAGCTGACCTCCCGTACTCCTGGTGGAGTGTGGGACGTCACATGGGGTATGGGGGACGCAGGGGGAGTTAGGTCAACGGAGGGAGCAAGGACGCTGGGGAGGGGGGGGTAAGGATGCCGGGGGAGCGAGGACACCAGAGAAAGGGGATGGTGGGGGGAGTAAGGACGCCGGAGGGAGGGGATGGGGATTCCAGGGGAGCGAGGACGCTGGTAGAGCTAGATATTAATATGCCATCTAGGACCAAAAACACTGGCAGAGGAACAGGTAGATACAATGTGATACACAGTATGGTGGGATAGGTGGATACAATGTGATACACAGTATGACGGGATAGGTGGATACAATGTGATACACAGTATGACGGGATAGGTGGATACAATGTGATACACAGTATGACGGGATAGGTGGATACAATGTGATACACAGTATGACGGGATAGGTGGATACAATGTGATACACAGTATGACGGGATAGGTGGATACAATGTGATACACAGTATGACGGGATAGGTGGATACAATGTGATACACAGTATGACGGGATAGGTGGATACAGTGTGATACACAGTATGACGGGATAGGTGGATACAATGTGATACACAGTATGACGGGATAGGTGGATACAAGGTGATACACAGTATGACGGGATAGGTGGATACAAGGTGATACACAGTATGACGGGATAGGTGGATACAAGGTGATACACAGTATGACGGGATAGGTGGATACAATGTGATACACAGTATCACGGGATAGGTGGATACAAGGTGATACACAGTATGGTGGGATAGGTGGATACAATGTGATACACAGTATGACGGGATAGGTGGATACAATGTGATACACAGTATGACGGGATAGGTGGATACAATGTGATACACAGTATGACGGGATAGGTGGATACAATGTGATACACAGTATGACGGGATAGGTGGATACAATGTGATACACAGTATGACGGGATAGGTGGATACAATGTGATACACAGTATGATGGGATAGGTGGATACAAGGTGATACACAGCGCTGTAAGAGATGGTGAGTGGATTAGAGAAACATGGATGCTCTCTACAATACAATGGAGGCCAAATAACATCAATGGATCCATCTCTATTGTCCATCATCTATAAGGGAATGAACTCCATGTTTATTGTAACAAAAGACACAGACCCCACTGCTCCCTCTCCATGCTTTACACTGCAGCTCTGTAATCTCATGTTATCCTTACTCCATGCTTTACACTGCAGCTCTGTAATCTGACATTGTCCTTACAGACTTCCATTGCAGTGAGGACAGACAGATTATAAACTACAAAGATGATGACCAGGAACCTGCTGTGCGAACCGTAAGGGGAGGAGCCTAAGTAGTTAAAGTGACTGTACCACCAGGCCCAGGCAGAAGCACTGGAGGCGGCTGACCCACCCTTAGTGGGAGGAAACCCCCGCCCCTCTATGATAGGGTTCCATTGATTCTAATGGAGTCACATCATGGAGGTGCGGGGGTTTCTTCCCACTGGGGGGTGGGTCGGCCGCCTCCAGTGCTTCAGCCTGGGCCTGGTGGTACAGTCACTTTAAGCGCGGATGTGAGCAATATAAAAAGACTATTTTTAGGGGAAGTAATTACTTGCAATGGTCTGAAGGCGTCATCAGATAATTCGCCATAGGAGACTCTCACATCAAGCACTTATAGAAGTCGAGTGTTTGGTTTTTCCGCTACAGAATTTGCATATAAACAAACAACTTCAAAGCAGCGATGGTGGCGAGAATATGTGTAACCAACGCCCGGAGGCGAAAGAAGACGACGGAGGAGGGAAAGACAAAGGAGTCATAATTACAATGTCCTGTCTGCTGCTCCGGCCACTGGTTTAATGAAGACGTCGTAGAGAGAGCGAAGCCCGCGGGAGGAACCGGAGTCAGGAAACGGAATTAGAAACGCAACAATAAATGTTTCTATCTCATCCGACTCCTCAGAAGGCGTCCGTCAGCAGATCTACAAGGAACAGTAACACTGTTAAGGCTCATGCACACTGAGCAAAAGACGAGGAATTGAAATTCGACTAAATACTTGAAATTCCTCTTCTATTCTACTCTGGCTGAATTTAAGCGTAATTCAAGTCCCATTGACTTCTATAGGATTCTTCTAGCAGAATCCGCCCAAAGAATTGACATGTTACTTCTTTGTCCCTGTTCACACTGAGCAAGAATGGTGGAATCCGGCCGTGCTCAGTGTCCCGCTGTGAGTGAATGAGAGGGTGCGCGCTTCTCCGCTGCCCTGCGCTCAAAGAGGTGAGATGCCACTTCTTTGAGCGGAGAAGGAAGGAAACGGCCGCACACGCCCTCTCATACACTCACAGCGGGATTCCACTGCGGAATTCTGCCGTTCTTGCTCAGTGTGAACAGAGCCAATTCTTTGGGCGGATTCTGCTAGAGGAATCCTATAGAAGTCAATGAGACTTGAATTCAGCTCCTATTCCGCCGTTCTTGCTCAGTGTGAATGGGGCCTTTAGGCAGAAAGCGGATTTGCAGCAGAAAATTCTGCAGAGTGAACAACAGAGCAGAAAGCCCATTGATCACAATGGACCATTGCTCTGTTCATATTTTACAGGAGGAATTTCAAGCAGAAATTAAAAGCAGATTCCTCTTCAATTCCTCGTCTATTGCTCAGTGTGCATGAGCCCTAAGGCTGCAATTCTGTGAAAGTGTCCGTGGTCGCGCAATTTTAGGTCCCACTGAGTGTCAAATTGGACCCGTAAGCCCAGATACTCCCCCAATAACACCAGATAGCGTCCGCGCCATATATATATAACACTACTATGTATAAGACACAAAGCCATGTCCTGCACAATACTGGGACATCTAGTGTATATCCCCCCTCTCCTATCAATGCCCCCATATTATTACCCTGCCCCCCTCCCCCTATACTGTATATTAAAGTAGGGTCCAGATCACTGCATGGCGATAGACAAACCAACACATGTATATAGAAATTTCAAGCATATTCCTCAAGAAACTTCTGAGCAACAAGAAAAAAGAAACTTTTCTCCAAGAAGAGACAATGTATAAGGTTAGATAGAGTGATCGCTGTGTCCCCTCCTATAGGAGATAGAGGAGCCCCTTACCTTCCCTCCGCTCTCTGCCTCCTACTCCACACCCAGAGCACCAGCTGCAGCCTCACCTCTCATCACACCCAACACATCACTAAACTTTAACCAGTTCATCTCCATCACCATCTGTGTCCACACATTTATCATATGGGTTTTTTCTGCTGTTCCTGTCTGCTTGTTAAAGGGGCACTCCGGAGAAAAACGTTTTATTTCCAATCAACTGGTTTCAGAAAGTTATATAGATTTGAAATTAACTTCTAATTAAAAAATCTCCAATCTCCCAGTACTTATCAGCTGCTGTATGTCCTGCAGAAACTGGTATATTCTCTCCAGTGCTGTCTTTAAGGATAATTTGATAAAATAGTAAAATGGAAAATTATAAAGAAAATTGCTAAAATTTCCTAAAAATATTTTTGTTAAAAACTTTATTTAAACAATAGCAGACAATAGTGGGTAGACGGCACTGTGCAGCAATAGCTCAGGTGGGTGCACAGCCTCCACCAAGTCAGACCCCGACTCCACGTAGATACCACAGATAAGAGACATAAAGTTTCATTGAGAAACTGAAAATTTGTATTGCACATGATGGGTGAATAAATTCACTGCTTTATTTACTATTTTCCAGAGTGCCGCCTTCTCTCTCTTATCTGTGTTATTTAAAGGGGTACTCCAACGGGGGGGGGGGGCATTTTTTTCCTGGGACCGGGGAGGAGGTGGCTGAGGGAAACGACGTCAGTGAAGGAGGCGGGATCTGAGCGGACTTGAAACGAGTCCCACCTCTGTCACTGACTGGCTGAGCGGACCTGAGACGTCACGTCTCGGGCCCGCGTCAGACACCAGGAAGCAGCCGGGGACCGGGGACTGGAGCACCACGATGCGGGACCCGCCGCTGGAACCGGGGAGGTGAGAAATGGAGAGCAGGAGAGGTTTTCTGTGGGGATTTGCTGCTGCTCTGGACAATTCCTGACATGGACAGAGGTGGCAGCAGTGAGCACTGTGTCAGACTGGAGAGAATACACCACTTCCTGCAGGACATACAGCAGCTGATAAGTACTGGAAGACTGGAGATTTTTTTAGTAAAAGTAAATTACAAATCCGTATAACTTTCTGACACCAGTTGATTTGAAAGAACAGCATTTTTGGGGGAACAATCCCTTTAAGAAGCTGCGCAGATAAGTAACCGCAATGCATTGAGCTCATTAATACTCCAGGCTGCCATAATATTGGAGGATTTCAGTAGAGCTCAGGGTTTTTTTTAGTCACACTGCACGCCGCTTGGAACCCATTCTGTTTTTTTTTTCCCCGTCAATTTGCAAGTAAACCGTTCAACCCAAACCCCATTCTCATCAATGCAATTGTGCCAGAAAACATGTGCGATTTCATTGATACCTATTCCCCAGGGAGTTTGCTTGGAAAAGCAACACAAGGTCCTGGGCCAAGCGTGTTCCTCCGCAGCCAGGCTGCCCACTGCCCGGTTCAATAGCTAAGAAACCGCGTTAGGATCAACACATCGACGTTGGCTCGGCTGCTCCTGCATTATTCTGATTGCTAAAGAAGTTATCAGGGTCTGGGACACGGATTTATCCACTGTGCCAGAAGTCTATGCAGCCACAGTATCATTATCAAGAAGCTGCGGTATTGATCGCGTCCAGTTCTTCTCCCACCTCCGGAGCTGCGCTCATCAGGAGGCTCTTCCACCTATTGAAGCGGCCGGTTCTTTTCTCCCCATTTACATCTGATGGCTCTTTATTATATTATTTAGCATATAGAAGCTCCAGGCAGGAGAAGAGCTCAGAGGCCTGAACTTGTTACTCCGCCACCTCTCCCTCCTCCCGCTTTTAATTAGAGTCGTAGCCGGATTTACTTCATTTACCATTTTAATGAGAATTTTTATTGGGTTTACAGTATTTTCTTGCAGTTTGTGCTGTAACAGAATTCAGCTTGTGCTTCACTTAACAATACAAGCTCCATTCTGCAAACAAAGTTATTGTTAGGATGTAATACGATTTTTACTCACATCGGATTTAATGTTCCATCCGAGAAGAAATGGAAAGGAGAAAACTGACAAACAATGATAGATGTCTACACTGCAAACAAGACAGAGCTAACAACTAATATACCCTGCCTGCTAGGTACAAGGAGAGACCTGATATAATACTGCTATATACTCCTATATACAAGAATATAACTACTATAATACTGCCCCTATATACAGGAATATAACTACTATAATACTGCTCCTATATGCAGGAATATAACTACTATAATACTGCTCCTATATGCAGGAATATAACTACTATAATACTGCCCCCTATATACAGGAATATAACTACTATAATACTGCTCCTATATACAGGAATATAACTACTATAATACTGCTCTTATATACAGGAATATACTACTATAATACTGCTCCCTATATACAGGAATATACTACTATAATACTGCTCCTATATACAGGAATATAACTACTATAATACTGCCCCCTATATACAGGAATATAACTACTATAATACTGCCCCCTATATACAGGAATATAATTACTATAATACAGCTCCTATATACAGAAATACAACTACTATAATACTGCTCCTATATACAGGAATATAACTAGTATAATACTGCCTCCTATATACAGAAATACAACTACTATAATACTGCTCCCTATATACAGGGATATAACTACTATAATACTGCCCCCTATATACAGGAATATAACTACTATAATACTGCTCCTATATACAGCAATATAACTACTATAATACTGCTCCTATATACAAGAATATAACTACTATAATACTGCCACCTACATACAGGAATATAACTACTATAATACTGCTCCTATATACAGGAATATAATTACTATAATACAGCTCCTATATACAGAAATACAACTACTATAATACTGCTCCTATATACAGCAATATAACTACTATAATACTGCTCCTATATACAAGAATATAACTACTATAATACTGCCACCTACATACAGGAATATAACTACTATAATACTGCTCCTATATATAAGAATATAACTACTATAATACTGCTCCTATATACAGGAATATAACTACTATAATACTGCCCCCTATATACAGGAATATAACTACTATAATACTGCTCCTATATACAGGAATATAACTACTATAATACTGCTCCCTATATACAGGAATATACTACTATAATACTGCTCCTATTTACAAGAATATAACTACTATAATACTGCTCCTATATACAGAAATATAACTACTATAATACTGCTCCTATATACAAGAATATAACTACTATAATACTGCTCCTATATACAGGAATATACAACTATAATACTGCTCCTATATACAGGAATATAACTACTATAATACTGCCCCCTATATACAGGAATATAACTACTATAATACTGCTCCTATATACAGGAATATAACTACTATAATACTGCCCCCTATATACAGGAATATAACTACTATAATACTGCTCCTATATACAGGAATATAACTACTATAATACTGCTCCTATATACAGGAATATAACTACTATAATACTGCTCCTATATACAGGAATATACAACTATAATACTGCTCCTATATACAGGAATATAACTACTATAATACTGCTCCTATATACAGGAATATAACTACTATAATACTGCCCCTATATACAGGAATATAACTACTATAATACTGCTCCTATATACAGGAATATAACTACTATTATGGATCCCATATGAGTGATACTGTCATGGTTGATGTATAACAAACAGTTGCACTCTTTTCCGCCTACGTGTAGAATATTTCGGGCTGGTATCTATCACTATTACACTGCGTGACGTTACAATGTTGCATATTGTCTTCTAATAGATTGGCATCCGTCATTCCTTCCTGTCACCAGAACCACTTGATTTAGTCAGAAACATTATTGAAATCAGCGCCGAATTGAACGTCCCATTCCGAAAATGTTAGCGGCCGTGTAATTGTCAGCCTTAATTCATCGGCGCCGGTCATGCAGATAATTGTCAACATTATCCCGGCATTGAAATATAGGAAGTCATAAATTTAAATAGTAATAAAACAATGGCGCGCTGTGTCGCCCGGCGTTCTCGGAGAATGTCAGCCTCCCCATTAGCCGCTTACATTAGAACGCTTCAAGATGAGTCTGGCAGAGAAATAATTTGTTGCGTTTAATGATCTCCCCGGCTGTAACGCCAGTCATTAGCGCAGGTTTGATGCCGAAGACTTTACAAACAAACAGCACGTTTCCCGGGGAACTCTGCGTGCCGTCGCTCAAGTCGCTCGCTGTCAACGGCCGCATTTCAAGGTGTCTTAAAGGGATGCGGGAGACGTGACGGCGCAACTTTGATCAATGCAACGCTTAAAAATAAATTAGCTTGAAGTCTGGGTTTAGATCTGAGCGTCGGCTAATCTGCTCGGCAGCTTTAAACTTCCTGCAATTGATGTTTAGTCTCTGGGTCGTCGACGAGGAGGCTGACAGATCTCTCTACCTGGGTAATGGATGTTTTGGGCTCCGGTCTGCGCTCCTCCCGTAAGGAGATCCATTTATCTTTGCCTTTCAAATTTCGACTTGATTTTCAAAATTTTCTACTTCCAACGTCCAAAAATACAATTACTCTGGTTGTGGGTCCAAATAAGGCCACGTTCACACTGCGTTTTTGTGTCCATCTGTTTGGATCAGTTTTTCCATTGACTTCGTATCAAACGTATCAAAACGCATTTTTTTAGTGTACAAAAAACTACGTTAACCACATTTTTTGTGTACGCTAAAAAATAGATGCATTTTGATCCGTTTTTGGGCCATGTTCAGACGCTGTAAGACAACGGACAACGGCTGCTTCACAGAACGGCCGCTGTCTGTGAAGTTCACTGCAGTACTGGCCGGATGAACATCACTTCTTTTGAATTGGAATACGGCCAGATTCGGGGGCGCCCGCGTACCACTTGGAAACAATGTGAATTCTCCAACGGCCGTTATTTATTGAAAATATACAGCGTGTGAATGTGGCCTTGATACATTTTTTATATAAATGAAGTCTATATAAAAACAGATCAAAATGGATGTTCACAAATCCATCAGTTTTTTCATCAGTTTTTTTGCATAAAAAAAAAAATAAACGATTGCAAAACTCAGTGTGAACCAAGCCTTAAAGTAAACCTATTGTCCTTCAGTTTATATACTGGACATAGCCAATGTGGCTGCTATGAAGCTGTTGAAATGAGTGCAAACTCAGACTATTCTATCCCAGCTCCTCGTGGGCGGAGTCAACGTGTAAAGGCCTCCACACAGACACTACACTCTCAGAAATATGAGGCAATTCTCTTTAAACTAGGGTTACAATTAATGCCATGCAAGGAACTGTAGGCAGGGAGATGAGTTTTTATGAATTTCAGTCAATGGAGGAATCTAGATGCCCCCTTTAAGCCATTCCAGCTCCCTATTGTATTAGAAGTCCCAATTGGATATTTTATATACAGTGAGTCCAAGAAGTATTTGATCCCTTGCTGATTTTCTTTGTTTGCCCACTAATAAAGACACTATCCTTCAGCACTTTTAATGGTAGATATATTCTAACATGGAGAGACAGAATATCAAGAAAAAAATCCAGAATATAATTTTAAAGAATATATTTTAATTAATTTGTATTTCAATGAGGAAAATAAGTATTTGATCCCTCTTGCCAAACACACTCAATACTTAGTGGCAAAGCCTTTGTTTGCAAGCACAGCGGTGAGACGTTTGTTGTAGTTAACCACAAGTTTAGCGCACGCACCAGGGGGAATTTTGGCCCACTCTTCTTTGCAGATTCTCTCTAAATCATGAAGGTTGGTGGGCTGTCGCTTGGCAACTCTGACCTTCAGCTCCCTCCATAGATTTTCGATCGGATTGAGGTCTGGCGACTGGCTGGGCCACTCCATGACCTTAATGTGATTTTTCTTGAGCCAATCCTTTGTTGCCTTTGCTGTATGTTTAGGGTCGTTATCATGTTGGAAGACCCAACCACGGCCCATTTTCAGAACCCTGGCAGAGGGGAGGAGGTTGTCCCTCAGGATTGTGCGGTACATGGCTCCATCCATCTTCCCAGTGATGCGGTGAAGTAGTCCTGTACCCTTGGCAGAGAAACACCCCCAAAACATTATGCTTCCACCTCCATGCTTGACGGTGGGCACAGTGTTCTTGGGGTCATAGGCCCTTCTCCCAATAACTTGGTTCATCTTTCAAATGATCACTGGCATACTTGAGGCGCGCCTCCACATGTGCTCTCTTCAGCAGGGGCACCTTTCGGGCACTGCAGGATGTGAATCCATTGTTGCGCAAAGTGTTGCCAATTGTTTCCTTGCAAACTGTGGTCCCAGCTGCCTTCAGGTCATTTGCTAACTCCTGCCGAGTGGTTGCAGGACGATATCTGACTGTTCTCAGCATCATTGCCACCCCACCAGGCGAAATCTTCTTTGGAGCACCGGGCCGAGGTCTGTTGATTGTCATGTTATACTCTTTAAACTTTCTGATAATTGCACCAATAGTTGTTACTTTCACATCCAACACCTTACTAATCTTTTTGTAGCCCATTCCAGCTTTGTGAAGGTCAACAATTCTGACTCTGAGGTCCTGTGACAGCTCTTTGGTTTTACCCATGTTGGAGACTTGAAATCTGTGTGATCTGTCTGATTCTGTGGACAGTTGTTTTTCACACAAGTGATTAGTGAGAACAGGCGGCTTCAGGTCAGGTAACAAGTTGATTGGGAGTGTCTAACTGGTCTGTAAAAGCCAGAACTGCTAATGAATACTAAGGGATCAAATACTTATTTCACTCCATGAAATACAAATCAATTAATATATATTCCCTAGATTTATTTTCTGGATTTTCTTTTTAATATTCTGTCTCTCCATGTAAGAATACATCTACCATTAAGCTGGGTTCACACACTGTATACTTCAGGCAGTATTTGGTCCTCAAGTCAGGTCCTCATAGCAACCAAAACCAGGAGTGGATTGAAAACACAGAAAGGCTCTGTTCACACAATGTTGAAATTGAGTGGATGGCCGTCATATAACGGTAAATAACTGCCATTATTTCAATATAACAGCCGTTGTTTTAAAATAACAGCAAAAATTTGCCATTAAATGACGGCCATCCACTCAATTACAACATTATGTGAACATAGCCTTTCTGTGTTTTCAATCCACTCCTGGTTTTGGTTGCTATACAGCCTCACAAATACAGCCTCAAATATACATAGTGTGAACCCAGCCTTAAAAGTATAGAATGATCATGTCTTTATTAGTGGGGAAACAAAGAAAATCAAGGGATCAGATACTTCTTGGACTCACTGTAGATACAATAGAAGGTGGCAGATTGTGGCTCAAATGTCCCGAAAATGAATCCAAAAATGAACCTGAAGCAGCGAGATACATGTCAGAGATGGAGAAAGGCGGGGGATCTCTCTCTCTCTATGTCAGCCATTGGACCGGGGCCTTGTTGGATGCAGGACGGCTCCTCGGCACAGCTCAGCTCAATGAGACAGGCGTCTGAGCTGGCCGAGCCTCCTTATTCATAGGATACAGTTACAATACCGCAATCTGTTCCATTGATAAGCGCCTACCGGCAAACAAAAGGAAAACCTCCCTCTTCCTTGGAACGGGGATGAAGAATAGTCTCCGCTCCCCGGGGAATAGATGTGTAAGGAGAACACCTGATCCTGACATGTCCACAAAGCATCCAAGAGATGTCCTCCATAGCTGAGAGAGTGCCTGAGAGTCCAGCACGTCTTCACCTCCACAATGGATCCTACAGATGTTATAGAGACGTTTATACAAATAACGATTCACTTCCCTTATAGGGATTCACCAACCATCCCGAAAACTCAGAGGAGCATATATCCGGAACACAGGTCATGGTTCTCTTCCAGTCTATAACTTTGCCAGGTTGTGTCTCCGGAGCAGATGTAGAGTTTCCTACACAGACTCCCAAGGGTGCATGGGGATTCCATGGTACTGGATTAATGACTTAGGGTTATAAAGATAATAAATCAGGAACAGGTGATGGGACGGACTCTTCACTAAACGTACAATGAGGAATGAGTCAATCAATTTGGCACAAATCTAATTTGAATAGGGTTGAGAGGAGATGCCAAACGGATTGGGTTCTGCAACGTTTTCCAAACCCGAGCGCTCAGTATTTGATTCCCGGCGGCTGAAGAAGTTGAACACCTATGGCTGTATCCATGTCTTTCAGGACTCCCTAGCATGGCGTCCAACTTCTGCAGCCATCGGGAATCAAATGCCAAATGCTCAGGATTCAGAGAATGTTGCCGTACCCGAACAGCTTAGCATCAAAGCTCAACACTAGTTATGTATTTTTTCAAAAAGTTTTATATGAATTTCTTAAAATGGTGGCCACCATCATGTACAGTACTTTCTATACAGGTTCCACTTAGTAAAATGATTTCGAGGCGCTGTCCCTTTAAGAGTTGCTCTAATACGGTAACACTTCTCCAATTTAACTTAATTTTACTGTAACCTGAAGAACAATGCAGATAATCCAGGACAGGAAAAAAAAGAATCAGCTCTGACAATATTTCACCTTGTCATCTTCATTACCGCATTAAATAGGCATCGTAGCTGTAATATACTGTGTATAAATCAATGGTAGAAACACTGTAATATATCTTATCAGAGAAAAATGCATATTTCCTGACTTATATTTCCTTCCACTGCTCTGATTATTCCAATTCAGTTCACTGGTAAAAGCCATCTCCAGAAACAGGAAGGACGGTGAGGGATCAGGTTACATCTGCCCAAAGATGTCTATGGAGAGGGGAGGTGGTGGTGGAGGAAGCAGCTGCATAGAGTAACTGAGGCAGAGATGTATCCCATTACTGGATTCCCAGGAACTCTGCTCAGTACTGCTCTATAATGTCCTCCATGCTGCTGCTGCTGCTTCTGTGAGTGTGTTATACAGATAGAGGGGGACAGGATCTCCTCTTCAGAGGGTGTACTATAGAGACATAGGGGGGGGGGGGTAAAATTTTCCCTTTTATGTGTGCAGTGTATGAAGACATCATAGCGGCTAGTCTACACCCACAAATGGGTGCCTGAAGAGGAGAAAACTGGTGGAAAATGCCATAAACAGGTAATATAATAGCCAGAAATAGTGCTGCTATTCTCACTCTGCACTCTCTATTCTCTATGACCCAGGGGAGACCCCCACACACTCTCATACTATGGGGGGGATTGGCAGCACCTCCTTATTCCCGGCCGTATTCTAGCCTTGCACAATGTTGGGTCACATGACCATGCCTGTCTTATGCTTCTTCAGCACAAAAGGGAAAAATTCTGATCAAATAATTGTCTTCTGATCAGCTGCACTTGACAGCGCGGCTCCTGATTATGCAGATGAATCCTCTGGCTCCCACAAGTGTTATCCAGGACTGAGACGACAGCTGTGCCATCCTGCACCGAGCGCCCTTCCTGCACCGGGGGACGGCTAATACAGACACAGACATGGCGGTTATCAGGGAAACAACCGCCCCCGCTGCTCGGGACGGGATTCCTGCCCAGCACTTTATGGTGGACATCAGTCGCACTTTGCTGACTTTCAGATGGCGTCGGTTCTGGTGGTGGTCGGTGTTTCGTCATATCCCGGGCTCAGATACATTAAGCTGAGCTCCTTGGAGGGAAAGTAGGAGGCATGAATGAATGGCTTCACCCCGGGACTGTGGATTCAGGGATTTCATATCCAATCAAATCAAATCATAGACACAGAAGAGGCATCCAATATGGCGGCATATCCCCCGAGGGGGCGTCCAACCATGGAGTCAGAGCTGTATACACAGGATATGCTTATAACTCGACTTGTAGCCCTATAATACTCTATTCAGCCATCTCTGGGTATCTGAGTTACTAACAACCACTATGTCTAGCTATAGGGGGCAGATTTACCCCCTATTACCCCTGTGCACACAGGTATTAGTCCAGTTACAGATATTGTCTATCTGTAGTGCAATATAATACAATGTGCAGAAGTATCTGTAGTGCAATATATTACAATGTGCAGAAGTATCTGTAGTGCAATATAATACAATGTGCAGAAGTATCTGTAGTGCAATATATTACAATGTGCAGAAGTATCTGTAGTGCAATATATTACAATGTGCACAAGTATCTGTAGTGCAATATACTACAATGTGCACAAGTATCTATGATGCAATATACTACAATGTGCACAAGTATCTATAGTGCAATATATTACAATGTGCACAAGTATCTGTAGTGCAATATATTACAATGTGCAGAAGTATCTGTAGTGCAATATATTACAATGAGCACAAGTATCTATGATGCAATATACTACAATGTGCACAAGTATCTATGGTGCAATATACTACAATGTGCAGGAGTGTCTATGGTGCAATATATTACAATGTGCTGAAGTATCTGTAGTGCAATATATTACAATGTGCAGAAGTATCTGTAGTGCAATATATTACAATGTGCACAAGTATCTGTAGTGCAATATACTACAATGTGCACAAGTATCTGTAGTGCAATATACTACAATGTGCACAAGTATCTGTAGTGCAATATACTACAATCTGCACAAGTATCTGTAGTACTGTACAATATGCTACAATGTGCAGAAGTATCTGTTGTGCAATATATTACAATGTGCACAAGTATCTGTAGTGCAATATACTACAATCTGCACAAGTATCTGTAGTGCAATATACTACAATCTGCACAAGTATCTGTAGTACTGTACAATATGCTACAATGTGCAGAAGTATCTGTTGTGCAATATACTACAATGTGCAGAAGTATCTGTAGTGCAATATACTACAATGTGCATGAGCATCTATGGTGCAATATACTACAATGTGCACAAGTATCAGTAGTGCAATATACTACAATGTACACAAGTATCGGTAGTGCAATATATTACAATGTGCAGAAGTATCTGTAGTGCAATATAATACAATGAGCACAAGTATCTATGATGCAATATACTACAATGTGCACAAGTATCTGTAGTACTGTACAATATGCTACAATGTGCATGAGCATCTATGGTGCAATATACTACAATGTGCACAAGTATCAGTAGTGCAATATACTACAATGTGCACAAGTATCGGTAGTGCAAAACACTTACACCTCCCACCCCTCTTATGTGTCAGTCTTCACTATAATTGTGGAATTTTATTTGTGAAGCAGGAGCAGAGCGAGAATAATACAGGACCAGACTGCATAGTATTACTGAAGACCATGTGATATAGATAAACATATATAAATGAACCAGGAGGAGCAGGATGAGCACAGCTGTAGCTCGGGGCTAGAGAAGGGGTTGTACCAGTGCACGGCATTGTGGGAGGATTCACAGAAACACAATATGAATAACTTATAATAGAAAATGATTCTTGTCAATAAGTGATGTAACAACTGCGGCCTATGGAGGAGCGGAGGATACACCGTGTGCAATGTCCGGGTGCCGTACTCTATGTCACCGCAATCAACCTGGAAAATCAGATAAAGCTGTGAGCTTGGCGCCTTGTCCCCTCTGGATTACAGACAAGTGGAGGATGAGTCATCCTGCCAATCTCTGCTGATGGGGTGGGAGAAACCTGGAGCGTCCTGAGGAAAGCTCAGCAAACACAGGAAGAACATCCCTAAATTCCAGATGGTCCCCGAGCTGGAGGCGAGAGAGGTATACAGCAGCCTGGGTGGCTATGATACTGTACAACTACCAGCAAAACATCTAAGGGCCAGTTCACACGGAGCAAAAGCAGCGGAACTCTCCACTGCAGAATTCCACCTGTCTCAGTGTCAAACAGTCTGTCTATGGGAGGGCTCGCGCACCACCGCTCTCTGTCAATTCTTTAAGCAGAGAGCAATGGAAGCGGAGGTGTGCGAGCCCTCCCATAGACACACTGACACTGAGACAGGTGGAATTCTGAAGCAGAGTTAAGTTAATGCTTTGTAGAAAGAAGGAAGAGGAGAGGGGTTGCCAGAGGAGCCCTGCCCAATGTAGTATATGTGCTCAGCAGGAACAAGTGTGTAGAAAGAAGAGATAATTAATACTCGTACTCACAGGTGCCTAGTTGTGGCTCTGAACCACCTATGCCCCCTAGTTGCAAGATACCCATCCTAGGTGGGTAATACCAGCATAGTCATTTGTTATCTGGGTGTTGCCTGAAACTTTCCAGTCACCCTGCGTTGCACATTAGGACACGTTGACTTTTGCCCTGGTAGCTTTGTCCTACTGTGGTCAGTTCCTCTTGTTTCAGGATACTGCCCTGTGCATTTTAGAAAGGTTCCTGGCATGGGCAAGGGTAATTCCGAGCTGGCTTTTCTCCACTAAGGTGAACTTAGCACTGCATAGTTGCTGTAGTGTATAGCAGGATAACTTTGTCTAACTTCTCTAACTTCCTCCCACCAGAAACTAACTCCTAGTGGGAGTTAGTGACACCTAGTGGGGAAAAAAAAGTACTACATCTCCCACTTTTTAACCTGAAAGAGTGACTTACTCAGGTGCTCTAGACAACACCCGTGGTGGGACACCTAATATCTATCTGTCTCATTTCTAAGATCCACACTGGGTCCAATCCTGTGATCACCGCCGCCATTTCTGTTACTATAAACCATTGAAGAGAATTCGTATTGACTGGACTCCAGGCTGCCAGCCCTGCACTGATACACTGTATTTCTTTTATTAAAATTTTAAACATAACAATAAATAAATACAGAAATAACGCACCATATACCATATCTGACCAGAACAAAACAATAGAAAATGAAACCATAACATAAACCACCGGTCCATCCCCGCACTCATTCTTCCACACATACAACCTATATACCTATATACAATATATACACAATATAAACTATTTAGCTAAACATATTAATAAACTATATACACTACTATATACAAACCTATATATACTACTATATACTATACACTTATAAACAATACACCACTATATACTATACACCTATATAAATAACTAAATGTGAACCCCCTGGCCCAGTTGCATTGTGCACAACCTAATACCACAGACATAATTCTACTCAACCCAACACCAACTAAACAAGACATCATTACACAAATAAACTAAACAAGACACAATACAAAATAATAACCTACAACTAAACATTACATATAATATTTTTAAATTTTTTTTTTTTTGGCCCTGAGCTGGTCCCGCATCCCATGCCCCCAGTACATGATCACGGACGTCCATGAACCAGCCCAGGATTTTATATATATATATATATATATATATATATATATATATATATATATATATAAAAGTCCCAACAAAGTCCCACAGAAGCCCCCTCCCCCCTTTTACCCACCACCCAACCTATCACTAAACCCGAACCCCAGGTGCAAACAAAACATATATAATATATACAGTATATACAATTTATACAAACATACAAAGACAATCACAATACACAAACTTTTGAAAAAATATATATAACATACTAAACCCAACAATAATGAGACTTCTCAGCCCCACACACAGCCCGAAAGCCCAAGATCAGCGCCTGCAAGCCCTATACACTGTACTGATATACTGTATTTCTTTTATTAAAATTTTAAACATAACAATAAATAAATACAGAAATAACACACCATATACCATATCTGACCAGAACAAGACAATAAAATAGAAAAATGAAACCATAACATAAAGCACCAGTCCATCCCCGCACTCATTCTTCCACACATACAACCCATATACCTATATACAATATATACACCCATATACAATATATACACCCATATACCCATATACAATATATACACCCATATACCCATATACAATATATACACCCATATACCTATATACAATATATACACAATATAAACTATTTAGCTAAACATATTAATAAACTATATACACTACTATATACAAACCTATATATACACTACTATATACTATACACCTATAAACACACCTATATACACCACTATATATACACCTATATAACTAACTAATTGTGAACCCCCTGGCCCAGTTGCATTGTGCACAACCTAATATACCACCGACATAACTCTACTCAACCCAACACCAACTAAACAAGTCATCACTACACAAATAAACTAAAACTAAACAAGACACAATGCAAAATAATAACCTACAACTAAACAATACATATGATATTTTTAAATTTTTTTTTTTTTTTTTTTTTTTTTTTTTTTTTTTTTTTTTTTTTTTGGCCCTGAACTGGTCCCGCATCCCATGCCCCCAGTACATGATCACGGACGTCCATGAACCAGCCCAGGATTTTATATATATGTAAAAGTCCCAACAAAGTCCCACAGAAGCCCCCTCCCCCCTTTTACCCACCACCCAACCTATCACTAAACCCGAACCCCAGGTGCAAACAAAACATATATAATATATACAGTATATACAATTTATACAAACATACAAAGACAATCACAATACACAAACTTTTGAAAAAATATATATAACATACTAAACCCAACAATAATGAGACTTCTCAGCCCCACACACAGCCCGAAAGCCCAAGATCAGCGCCTGCAAGCCCTATACACTGTACTGATATACTGTAATGCACTCAGCAGTTCTATAGCCACTAAGACCTATGCCTAGTCCTGCCCGTTACAATGTATCAGCGGATGAATTCTCTTAGTGTAACCCCTGACCTTCTTCCTGCACTAATACATTGTAACATCTCACTTTTATTATTTGTCATCTCATTGATCACTGATGAAGACTCCAATTCCGGACAATACATCAGGATCCGTCACCAGCACAGTGACAGCATTGTGGCCATGTAGTCGGACTTGATTATACCACTGATAGACTTTATGTAGTGGATAGAACCAAACCACAAGTTGCCGTCACCTCCGCCGCCGCGCGGACGCCATTCGGGCCACACAAACAATGAAATCCGAGACAAACAATAAGAATAACTTTGCATGAATCTGTATAATTCTCCCATTACCCAAATAATACAGGAAAAGATCAATGAGAATGGGAGCTGGGCTGTATGCACGGACGTTTTACGCCTATCACTCGGCCAGCGTGCGGCTAATGAGTAAGGACATTGACCGGTCGCATGGCCGCCCATCACTGCGCCGCATTATACAATTACATTATTCGAATTGCAAATCAGATGGAGTGTGAACTGTGACTTTTATTCCCTTTAATTTGAGTCGCAGAAGTCGCCGTAACTTGGGGCTATCTGGCAGAAAGCGATGTTCACGTTTAGACGGCGTCCAGGGATCAGAGCCCGGATGACGGCCATTGCTCTGCTATACAATGTTTTATACAATGATGATAATTTGCTTTGGAATTTGCTTTCCTAGCCGGGTTTCCTCCACACGTCGCTCTTCAGGGGATTTTGTTTAAGGTGAAGATGAAGAATAATAAGAGCAAAACTCGCTGGAGTAGAGTAAAGTGTACGGCGGCCACCATAGACCAGAGAAGCCAAATCCTCATCTATAGGAGCCAATACTATGAGAAAGGGCTCTAACTCCTGGAGAACTACAAGTGACAGCATGGCTTAGTCTAAGATTGTAACAATATAAAATGGTAAAGGTAAAATGAGATTGTAGTGGACATGCTTTGCATGGGAATAATGAGATTGTGGTTATGTGCTGAATGGGATAGAATTAGACAGTAGTGGGCATGTGTTATGCAAGCTTACATTGTAGTGGGCATGCTTTATATATGCTAAAATAAGCTTGTAGTGGGCATACTCTACAAAGGGTAGAACAAGATTGTAGTGGGTAAGCTCTACACAGGTTGAATGAGATTATGGGCAAGTTCTGCTTCCGCCTGTACATGTATATACTATTATCTGCCTGTACATGTGTATATACTATTATCTGCCTGCACATGTATATACTATTAGCTGCCTGTACATGTGTATATACTATTATCTGCCTGCACATGTATATATACTATTAGCTGCCTGTATATGTATATACTATTAGCTGCCTGTGTATGTATATATACTATTAGCTGCCTGTACATGTATATATACTATTCGCTGCCTGTACATGTATATATACTATTAGCTGCCTGTATATGTATATACTATTAGCTGCCTGTATATGTATATATACTATTATCTGCCTGTATATGTATATACTATTAGCTGCCTGTATATGTATATACTATTAGCTGCCTGTATATGTATATACTATTAGCTGCCTGTATATGTATATATACTATTAGCTGCCTGTATATGTATATATACTATTAGCTGCCTGTATATGTATATACTATTAGCTGCCTGTACAAGTATATGTACTATTAGCTGCCTGTATATGTATATACTATTATCTGCCTGTATATATACTATTATCTGCCTGTATATGTATATATACTATTAGCTGCCTGTATATGTATATACTATTAGCTGCCTGTATATGTATATATACTATTATCTGCCTGTATATGTATATACTATTAGCTGCCTGTATATGTATATACTATTAGCTGCCTGTATATGTATATATACTATTAGCTGCCTGTATATGTATATATACTATTAGCTGCCTGTACAAGTATATATACTATTAGCTGCCTGTATATGTATATACTATTATCTGCCTGTATATATACTATTATCTGCCTGTATATGTATATATACTATTAGCTGCCTGTATATGTATATACTATTAGCTGCCTGTATATGTATATACTATTAGCTGCCTGTATATATACTATTATCTGCCTGTATATGTATATACTATTATCTGCCTGTATATATACTATTATCTGCCTGTATATGTATATATACTATTAGCTGCCTGTATATGTATATATACTATTAGCTGCCTGTATATGTATATACTATTAGCTGCCTGTATATGTATATATACTATTAGCTGCCTGTATATGTATATACTATTAGCTGCCTGTATATGTATATATACTATTAGCTGCCTGTATATGTATATACAGGTAGTCCTCGACTTACGTCAGTGATCCGTTCTTACGCAGTGTTGTAAACCGAATTTCGATGTAAGTCGGATCATATGTTCATACAGTACTGTACCATAACAACAGTACTGTCCTGTAAACACTTAGCCTATCCTAACATAGTACCCTACATAATTATCAATATCCTCAGTCTAGAACCGCATAACTGAGTACTGTACCAGTATAGTATCGTACTGTATTCTTCTGCCGCTGCGTGTATTCGAGTTACGTCGATACCGTGTAAGTCGGAATAAGGCGTTTAATAAAGCGTTGTAACCACGAAACGATGTAACTCGAGACCGTTGTAACCCGAGGACCACCTGTATACTATTAGCTGCCTGTATATGTATATATACTATTAGCTGCCCGTATATGTATATATACTATTAGCTGCCTGTATATGTATATATACTATTAGCTGCCTGTATATGTATATATACTATTAGCTGCCTGTATATGTATATATACTATTAGCTGCCCGTATATGTATATATACTATTAGCTGCCCGTATATGTATATATACTATTAGCTGCCTGTATATGTATATATACTATTAGCTGCCTGTATATGTATATATACTATTATCTGCCTGTATATGTATATATACTATTAGCTGCCTGTATATGTATATATACTATTAGCTGCCTGTGATGTAACGCTCAATACCACCCGGGAAAGGTCATATTAGCATGGGGAGATTGAGATCTTCATATTAAAAGTGTAGCGGGGACACAGGAGATGGACGTGGCTTCACTGTCACCGACGTGTTTCATCATGGGATCACTAACCGACGTCTTTCATGGTGGAGTCACTAACCGACGTCTTTCATGTAGGAGTCACTAACCGATGTCTTTCATGGTGGAGTCACTAACCGATGTCTTTCCCATTAGAATGGGATCACTAACCGACATGTTTCATCATGGAATCACTAACCAACGTCTTTCATGGTGGAGTCACTTACCGACGTCTTTCATGGTGGAGTCACTAACCGACGTCTTTCATGGTGGAGTCACTAACCGACGTCTTTCATGGTGGAGTCACTAACCGACGTCTTTCATGGTGGAGTCACTTACCGACGTCTTTCATGGTGGAGTCACTAACCAACGTCTTTCATGGTGGAGTCACTTACCGACATCTTTCATGGTGGAGTCACTTACCGACGTCTTTCATGGTGGAGTCACTAACCGACGTCTTTCATGGTGGAGTCACTAACCGACGTCTTTCATGGTGGAGTCACTAACCGACGTCTTTCATGGTGGAGTCACTAACCGACGTCTTTCATGGTGGAGTCACTTACCGACGTCTTTCATGGTGGAGTCACTAACCGACGTCTTTCATGGTGGAGTCACTAACCGACGTCTTTCATGGTGGAGTCAGAGCTGAAATGACTAAATCCGTCTGATTAACATAGTTCCTTCCCTTCATATCTCCCAACCAAAGGTTCTATGTGCGGCGGCTAATGACACATCACACAGCAGCTGGGAGGAGTACAGACGCAGCAATCACTTACAGAAGCTTTTACACTATGATTTCCCTACAAACTCCTGAAACCAAGAAAAAAAATACAATAAAATAATAAAAGTCTAAACGTCAATTGGTGTCAAATAAAGAATCCAACACTGATAGGAAGAGAAGCTGCCATCATTAGGCCTTGTCAGCCGAAGGTCTATTAGAAACCAGTGTATGACCACGACCCATTAGAATCAGAGGGATCAATGGTTCAGCAAATTTAAAGGGGAACTCCACTGCCTCCTCTGCATACACTTGGATTGAGTTTTACAGACTTGCGGATAATCAGTGTTTACTTTACTTCTCAGTGATCTCCTTAGTGTGTTGTGCAGACTGATTTATTGCAAGTTCCCCGGCTTCCTGTTTGAGTGACGACCTTATAATCTCTAAAATTAAAGTGTAAACGTCATTAAAACTTTTCTCTTTTTTGCAGAAAAGAATAATACAGGCGACTATAGGAAACTCCCCCTTCACTTCTTATATGTGCATGATCAGGCAAAGTCGTCTTCATTACAGAGAAGCAAAGTAAAGATGGCTTTGCCAAGTCCATTATAAACCTATGGACGGGCCGAAAGGGATAAGTGAGCAGGAAGAGAAAACAAGCAGCTGTACAGTTTGGAGACGCTGGATTCACAGATCAGTGCTAATCTGGGAACTTGCAGGATGATGTGCTTTGCAGGGCTGCCTTTTCTCCTCTCCGTGCTCCCTCATCCCCCATGCCCCCCCCCCTCCATAAAACATAATGGACACAGAAATCCTGCTTCTTCTGAAGTGAGGGGGGAGGTAGGAAAACAGAAGGAAACTCTTTTGATTCATAAAACCTATTACAGAATTTCTTAATTGAAACTATTGATACTTATTGATTCCTAAAAAATGACAGTTATAGGTTAAAGTAGTCACAGGTAGTCCTGTAAGAGGCGCGCCCTCCGTCCGGCCTGGACTTGTTTGAGAATAAGTGAAATATTATTATGTTACTTTTAAAGGATTTTTTTTTTATTCTATGGAGGAAAGGAAGCCGCAGGAGTCCCAGAATACTCCGCTCTATCCCTGATGCAACAGGAAGGGAAAGGAGTCGGTACGATATGGCGGTGGTTTCTACATGTTTCCATGCTTCTGATGAAACTGTTTGGGGAATAGTTTCTATATTTTAGATTAAATTAAATAAATAAAATGCAAAAAAGGAAAAAAAAAAACTCCAGTATAAAGGAATAAAGTGCTGTGTCTTTGTGTGAACTTGGCTTGTGCCCTGAGGAAGCTGCCCATCTCCCGAGTCAGCAGTCACACTGAGGATTTATACTTCTACACAACCTCAAATGAGACTTTATGATTTTATTTCAATGTTAAATATTGGCAATAAGATAAGTCGTGCGCCGACGTGCGATGCCCTTCCCTGACAGGAGAGGACACGCTGAATCATCTCCACTCTTCCCAGACAAAAAGAACCATCCGAAAACTTCAGCATCTTCTTATATTTATGCCTCAATGACATCTGCAATTCTAAAATCTCTTCTATGGTTGATTTGCGATAGATTGCATCTGCTCCAAACCAGTGGAAAGAGAACGCCAGTGATTTATCCGGAGCAAAGCATTATGGGTACATTAATAAACTGAAGCAGAACGTAATAAGCGGAGAGTCAACTGCAGGAACCTCAGACCTCGACCACCCTACTAACATCCACTGCACATATAGGGTATAAGAGTTATATTTCTGTATATAGGAGCAGTATTATAGTAGTTATATTCCTGTATATAGGAGCAGTATTATAGTAGTTATATTTCTGTATATAGGAGCAGTATTATAGTAGTATATTCCTGTATATAGGAGCAGTATTATAGTAGTTATATTCTTGTATATAGGAGCAGTATTATAGTAGTTATATTCTTGTATATAGGAGCAGTATTATAGTAGTTATATTCTTGTATATAGGAGCAGTATTATAGTAGTTATATTCCTGTATATAGGAGCAGTATTATAGTAGTTATATTCCTGTATATAGGAGCAGTATTATAGTAGTTATATTCCTGTATATAGGAGCAGTATTATAGTAGTTATATCCCTGTATATAGGAGCAGTATTATAGTAGTTATATTCTTGTATATAGGAGCAGTATTATAGTAGTTATATTCTTGTATATAGGAGCAGTATTATAGTAGTTATATTCTTGTATATAGGAGCAGTATTATAGTAGTTATATTTCTGTATATAGGAGCAGTATTATAGTAGTTATATTCTTGTATATAGGAGCAGTATTATAGTAGTTATATTCTTGTATATAGGAGCAGTATTATAGTAGTTATATTCTTGTATATAGGAGCAGTATTATAGTAGTTATATTTCTGTATATAGGAGCAGTATTATAGTAGTTATATTCTTGTATATAGGAGCAGTATTATAGTAGTTATATTCTTGTATATAGGAGCAGTATTATAGTAGTATATCCCTGTATATTGGAGCAGTATTATAGTAGTATATCCCTGTATATAGGAGCAGTATTATAGTAGTTATATTCTTGTATATAGGAGCAGTATTATAGTAGTTATATCCCTGTATATAGGAGCAGTATTATAGTAGTTATATTCCTGTATATAGGAGCAGTATTATAGTAGTTATATTCCTGTATATAGGGAGCAGTATTATAGTAGTTATATCCCTGTATATAGGAGTAGTATTATAGTAGTTATGTTCTTGTCTATAGGGGCAGTGTTATAGTAGTTATATTCCTGTATATAGGAGCAGTATTATAGTGGTTATATTCCTGTATATAGGAGCAGTATTATAGTAGTTATATCCCTGTATATAGGAGCAGTATTATAGTAGTTATATTCCTGTATATAGGAGCAGTATTATAGTAGTTATATTCCTGTATATAGGGGGCAGTATTATAGTAGTTATATTCCTGTATATAGGAGCAGTATTATAGTAGTTATATCCTTTTATATAGATGGCAGTATTATAGTAGTTATATTCCTGTATATTGGAGCAGTATTATAGTAGTTATATTCCTGTATATTGGAGCAGTATTATAGTAGTTATATCCTTTTATATAGATGGCAGTATTATAGTAGTTATATTCTTGTATATTGGAGCAGTATTATAGTAGTTATATTCCTGTATATTGGAGCAGTATCTTTATGTGTAATAGTTATGTTTGCTGTATCATTCACATTACTGTCAGTTTAACTGAAAACGCTCTATTTTATTTTTAGAAATTAGGCATATTATAAAAAATAGCTAAGAATAAAAATAAAACGTCTCCCTCCCCCACTCCGTCTCCCAGAGGATCATTTGAGAAGGAATCCAATTCTCCTTTATCGAGCTAATAACTCCGTGCGGCGGCCCCGTCAGGCCGGAGAACTTTCTTTCCTTCCTGATTAGTTTCTGGCCAGTTAATTTCTGCAGTCTTTCGAATGGCACTAATCAGGAATTAAGAGCTAACATCGGCTTTACAGGGACAGATTCCTACATGAACGGGTTAGAGGAGATTTTCAGAATAGGCAATTCTCTGCCCTCCCTGATTATCCTCCGACAAGCTCATAATCCCGGGAACTGGTATTTAGGAAGTCAAGCAGCGAAATAAACAACCATGATTATAATCAATTCTTCTTTTATATTAAGGGGAAATTTTTTACATCTTTCCATCTGTTCTTTGTTTTCCAGACTGATTGGATTTTTGGTGGCTGTTTATTATAGGATGGAGTTAGGGTGGGTTGATACTGAGGAACTCTCGCGGATAAACTCAGCGGAATTCCGCAGTATGTCCACGCGCACGGCCGCAGGCATGTCATTTCTTTCGGCGATAGCGGAATACGCTGGCCCATAGAATGGTGTCTATGGAGCCGATGGAAAGGCACGTGGCTGTGCGCGCGGACAGCCGACGGAATTCCGCGGATATTATTCCGTAGTGGGAACCCACCCTTATCCTGCAAGTAATTCCCTATCCTGGGGCTATTATTTGCATAATTTCCATTAGGTCGTCTTGTCTTTTTACATGGTGCCATTGCCACAGTACAGGGCCAGATCTCAACGCACAACATGGAGGCCCGTAAAATAGCACCGGCACAAACCCAGGACTCACGCCGAAAAGTCTATCAAATATCCAAACAACATCCGTTCCCCGCAGTCCCTATAGGTTTACAGTAGTAGTGATATGTGCATAAAATCCACTGTAGACCCCTATACAGGGGTGCAAGTCCTTGTAAGAAAAACAGCAAAAAAAAAAACCACCTGATTTTTGGGGTCAAATTTTGTCACCCACAATGTGTCAGAACACTAACCAACAGGGAAAATGGAGAAAAAAAACATCAATTTTGTGACAGGAACACGCTATTAAATCAGCCCCAGTATTTCTGTCAGTTTTTTGGTCAGTATTTGTATCCAAACTCAGGAGCGGAAGCAATAGAGAAAAATTATAATGGATAGATTTCCACGGTATGGCTAGGTTTACACACAGTCTTTTCTGGCAATTCAACGCCCGTTTTTTTTTGGGCTCCCATCATTTTGAGGCCATATACGACTGTTATTTTCCAGTAACGTCAGTCATTTCAAAATAACGGACGTTATTTGGGCCTTAAAATGACGGATGTCCAAAAAGACGTCCGTCAAGGGACCAAAAAGGACAGCGTGTGAATCTGGCCTTTCTGTGTTTTTAAACCACTCCTGGTTTTAGTTAAAAAAATACTGACAAAAAGACTGATGAAAATACTTTGTGTGAACATAGCCTTAGGTGATATTATCATGCATAATTATATATATTTTTTATTTTAGTTATTATTAACTATTATTATTATTATTATTATTATTATTATTATCTCACATTATATATTTTTGTAATTTTTTTTATACATCTTGCTATTATTTGTATTATTTTTTGTATTTTTTTGAATTTTATTTTAGATGTTATTATCATATTTGAATTATTTTAAGTATTTTTTCCAAGTCCAGTATACATATGTAATTATTTATTTTTATGTTTAATGTAGATTTCTGTATTCTTTTATTTTTAGTATTTTATGTTTTTATATATATATTTTTTATAAGTTGCCAGTATAAAAGGATCTGACTTCTCCTCCGGCAGCGTCTGTGCTCACCAGACTGCAGAGATCCCTGATAGCATCTGCCCCTTATCTCTCTGCAATCTCTCCTGGCAAGTAAATCAGAAATCGGAGACAGAATTATTGTGATTAAGATGTCAAGCCAAGAGCTTTTACATCTCTAAACAGGTAATGTTTAAGAAAAGGGCGATTTTTCCGCAGACATTACCAAGAAAATTTCCATTTTTATTATTACTTACAGACAATTGTTGCAGCTGTAAATCCCTCAGAAAAGCAGAGCGGGATCTAATCAGCGAGGGGAGAAAACATGGGCTTTACGGCCGTTGATGATGATGATGAGATGACAGCGGTGCTTACACTGTCATCCGCAGATACAAAGCTTCTGCTGTCTGCACATCCATCATAGCCGCACATTCATAGTGCTGAATATCCTCCTGTTGTTTAGGTGAGTATGGAGTTTTGCTCTGGAGTTCGGCTTTGCAGTTGGCTTTTAAATTTTTTTAAATAATTTTCACTTTTTATGTAACTATTATATTTATTATTATTATTATTATTATTATTATTATTATTATTATTAGGTAACTTTTCAGGATAAGCTGTCATGTGTGTACACAAGGAATAGCATCATTTCTTGCCATTGTATAACTTGTATGTGACATTTTATACTTGTTTTTCATCTCTAATTTCCAGTTTTCCTTGAGCCAGTGTACAGTATAAACTGGGTGATCTGATGTCTCCATACATTGCACACACAAAAGCGGGCCAACTATATTACTATAGCATACCCTCAGAAGCAGCAGCAGTATGGAGGACATTACAGAGCAGTACTGAGCAGTGTGAGCTGTGAATCCAGCAGTAGGTGAGATGTAACACTACCTAGGGTTGTTAGCAGCTTCTCTGTTTTTCTCTTGTTACCCCTGTCTCTCCAGCTACTGCCTCTTCCACTTCCTTTTCCCTCCATAAGCTTTTATGGCCAGCTGTAACCTGATCCCTCTGTGAATGATCTATCAAAAAGGTATTCTGATAAATAAATTATGAGATTTAAAGGAGGGGGAAAAGAATGAAGCACGATAAGTGGAGAGTGTGTGTGTGTGTTAGTATGTGCGAGAAGACATTAATTAATGTGTGTTGCATCTCTATATAGTTCACATATCTATATGACTGACACTGCTGTTATCTGCTGTTATCCATGATTAAAAAAAGCACAACTACATTTTTTTCAAAAAGAGCGCCACCCCTGTCTTCAGGATGTGTATGGTATAACAGTTCAGCTCCATTCACTTCTACAGAACTGAGCTGAAAACCCCCACACTCAGGCTGTGTGCAGACTATGTATTAGACCGGCCGTTCCGTGAAAATATCATCCCGGCTGGTACTGCAGTACCGGCGGGATGATCTTTTTGGCCGCAGTGTTCTGATGCGGGCGCATCCCTGCGCGCCCACATCAGAACTCCCCACAGCACACTATGGAGCATGGAAAATATACGTTTTGTGAACATAGCCCAACTTGGAGACAAGAGTCAAGCAGTTTCTGGAATAAAGCGGCCATGTTTTTTCTTAGCCTGGGTAGCCCCTTTAAATGCCTAAATTGTTTAAATTAGAGATTATGCAGTCAATTGGAAACTAATGTTACTTTTACACGGAGCGATAATTCGCCCGATCGCACGAGTAACGATTTTGAATGAACGATGTTTTTTTTATAATGATCAGCGTTTAGACGGAACGATACATCGTACGGAAAATTCGCTATGCGATCGTTTTGCAATCGTTTAAGCCTATCTTACACATAGGTGAAATCGCTGAAAGAACGATCAACGATGATTTGAGAACATGTTGAAAGATCAAAATGAACGATTTTTTGCTGGTCGTTTGATCGTTCGCTGCGTTTACACGTACGATTATCGTTCGAATTCGACCGTTATCGTGCAAAAACGAACGATCAATCGTCCCGTGTAAAAGGACCATAACAGAGACCTAAACTGAATGGCCTTAGTTCCAGTCTAAACCATTATGCCCCCTTTTAGGCCCTGGCTCCATTTTCCTCTCTATGAGTAATAAAAGAGAGTGAGCTACACCAGTAGTTTCTATGTGGGTTACGGAGCTGGACATTTATCTGAGCGGCAATCATGTAATATTACAGGTCTAAATTGCTGGCTGATCTTGGCCTAGGGAGACATTATAGCTTAAGGGTGCGTTCACACCTACAGGATTTGATGGTGCAGATTTGATGCTGTGTTCAGTTATTTAAATGAAATCTGCTGCGGATCTGCTGCGGATCCGTAGCAGAAAATCAGCTGCGGATCCGGTAAGTGTGAACGTACCCTAAGTGTTCGGCGCTCAGTGACAATCCATGCATTCCCCAGGGAGATCCACTGACTGCCTTGCATCCCACTCCTGACACCTAAAGCCAATACCTCATTTACCAGGAGTATTAGCAGCAGTCGGACTCCATAGCATGGGAACCTATGCCACCTCCTCAGTATAAGGTAGTGTACGTCACACTTCCTACGCTGGAAACGGTACGGGAGGTGAGGAGTTGCCAGGAAGGGGCCCTAGTGAGTTAAATGTTTGGTTGTTTTATAGAGGTCGTCCCATACGGTGGGAATGGGTCCACCGGCGACAATACCCGGCGTATAAGACGACCCCCGACTTCTAAGTGTTTTTTTCAAAGTTAAAAAGTCATCTTATATGCCGGAAAATACGGTACGTCATTGATCAGTGAGAATGGAGATTCCTCCTCCGCAGCCCGTCCCCCCCACAACCCCCGGGTTCTGGAGCTGGATTGTTGTACTGATTTGGTTTGATATATTTCACAATGCCAATTGCAATGTAAACCTTCTTCTCTTCCCCATAGTCTGGAAGGAGAAGATTGTAAAAAAATGGAGTCAGAAGTCAGAGAATTTTACATAACATGATATCTTGTCACCGAGATAAGATTGTACATTAAAAGATATTTCAGCCTATGGAATGGAATCTAGATGACAGGCGCCTTGTGAAATAGAGATGGATGTTCTACGATGCATTGTACCTAATCCAGATCTGGGAAAATGCGCTGAGAGTAAATATTTACAATCTGAGGTGTTTATCTGCTAAATTCATGTAGGTTTCAGCGGTTGCATAAACCGATAAGGAAAAAAGCAAGGAATCAAACCTGGAGGCCCACGCATCCGCCACAAACGCTTAGAAAATGCTAGAAAAATATCAGCTGTTACTTCTCTCCAGAGGCGTTTAGGCATATGCAGATTCACGTTTCCAGAACAGGAATGGAAACATTTAATATTGTTTGGCAACGTTCCCAAATCTTCCTGGTTACCGCAAAACTACAACTCCCAGCATGCACAGAAAGTTTTGTTGTGCAACAATTGGAAGGCCAATGGTTGGAAACTATAAATGAGAGCAGAGAGGATTACACAGCGGGACCTGTGTAAAAGCCAGTATTCAGAGGTCAGAGAGGTCAGTGCTGACTTTCAGAGGAGATAGCCGGTGATATAGATGCAAATTAACTCTTTGTTGTCCTGTTTTAATGCCTCATCTCCCTCCACCCCTCCCCTCTCCATAAAAAAACATGAAGACGGGGGGGGGGGGGGGGGGGAGAGCTTCAAACTGCTTTTTCATGATAAAAATGCATTTTTCTGCTAATAAACCCAATTACAGAGTTTCTTAAAATCACCTGGACTATTGATTTCTGCAAAATAAATAAATAAACGACGGACCAAAGATTTATAATTTACTTCTATTACTTCCAGTACTTATCAGCTGCTGATGACCATTTGATGTGAAGGCAAAAAATTACACTGGAGTACCCCTTTAAATGAACACATTTTATGAACAACTGAGCCACTTTGCACTAATCCAGCAGGGGATATTTTCACTATTGCAAATGTGCCAAATTTCTAGTGCAATCTGGTGTACAGCGCTGGTGTGGCACCACATTTATCTTATGTTTTAGACGACTTTGCTCATTATATGACAAGAGGTACCGCCTAACAGGAAAGGGTGTTGTTCAACTGCAATAGAAACAAAACTGAGCCACAATTGTGTGAAGCTAGCCAACTAACAGATCTGCTAAACATCTACAAGGCGGAATGCTTTATCATCCAGAAAACACTATGATACCAGAATGGTTTCCTCTGGCATCCACTTACTTGCATCTTTTGTGTGTTTTCTCTTTTCTCCTCAGGCCGTTATATAGCAAGGCCTGGGCTCACCTTGAAAGGTTTTGTATATTAGACACAACACTATGACGGGGCCTGTGGAGATGCTGGGTCTCCTCTGGTCACTTCTCTGGTTCTGCAGGTAGTCGGGGTCTCACGATTTTTTGGTGGACCTCACTGCTCTGCTCTGCAGTGGTGGCAATTCTACCCAAAATGCTGAACCAGAGGAGCATCAGAAGACAGCTGGAGCGTGACGCATATCAACGATACTTTCCTACATCGTGCAGCACTTTCTGATGTACAACCTGCATGTTTTCTAAGCATCATTGTCACGGCTGTGACAGCGACCCATGATGTGCCGCACTCCACTACTCCGCTCCAGCTTCTTGGGCGGATGCCAGAGCCCATGTGCAGGGGCCCGGTGCTGCCATCTCTTCAACCCCCTGGGCACCTCACCTGTCTTCCCTTCAGTCTTACTTCTCTGCCGGGTTGCATGCTAGACTCTGCATGCTAATGCTTAGTTTGGGGCCCCAGCTCTCCTGCCCGTGATTCCTGTCCTGGTTCCATCTATGAGTCCAGCTACGGTCCTGCCTGCCTTTCTTCCTACGTATTTCCAGCTGCTCCTTGCTCCCCACTAGGGATGAGCCAACTGAACCGGAACTCTCGGCGTCTGATTCCCGCTGTCTGCCCGCTCCGTGGATACAGTTGGATACTGTGGATACAGTTGGAGGACCGCCTGGAAAACTGGGATACAGCCTATGGCTATGGCTGTATCCCAGTTTTCCAGGAGGTCCTCAAGGTTGTATCCACCCTCTCCATGGAGCGGGCAGACAGCGGGAATCAGACGCCGAGAGTTCAGGTTCATATGAACCCGAACCTCGGCCAGTTCGCTCATCCCTACTCATCACCACTAGCACTTTGGATTATCGCCCTAGCATGCATGGGGAAAAACACTAGACTCTTCTGACCATGAGTCATCTTCCACGTGAAAAGAAACTAGACATGTTGTAATCTCACATTCAAAGGTAGAAAAATCTCGGCACTCACGTCTTGCAGCAATTCCGTATTTATTTATATGAACATAGGACGCTGCATGCGTTCCGAACCGGCGGTCTTTTTCAACAGCATCATACTGTTGAAAAAGACCACCAGGTCAGAACGCGTGCAGACTCCTATGTTCATATAAATAAATACAGAATTGCAGCAAGATGTGAGTGCCGAGATTTTTCAATCTTTGTGTCAGGAACTCACCTGACCTGGCTCCTGCGACGTCTTCCCCGGCCTCTGCTCCGGCGGCCGGCTCGAGGACGCGCCGGAGCTCCGCCCGCCGGAGCAGAGTGACGTCACGGAGACCCGACGGCGTCCCTAGTAACCGGGGACGCCGCGGTCTCACGTGACAGTCAGTCAGCTGACTGGTCTTGCAGCTGATGCGGCTCGTGCGGGCTGAGTGGCAGATCGCTCTGCCACTTGGTCTGCAGCACAGCAGCTGCAGTAATTGCTGGATCAGGAGACCGGACCAATCAGTGTCTGGTCCGGGCTCCTGGTCCAGTATAAAGTAATGTGAAAGCCAGCTGGTAATTGCTGGCTATTAGTTCTTCTAGTCCCAGCTCCCCTGCTCCGTCCCAGCGTTCCCTGCCCTATATCCTATTCTGCTTGACTTCTCGTGTTCTTGACCCTCCGCCTGACCTGTGACTATTCTTTGCTTGCCGATTGTGTACTGCGTTGCCCGTGTGGTTTGACCTGGCTTGTAGACTTCTCTTTATTGTGTTTTGTCCGTCTGTCGTGTTTTGTGTTCCACGTGTTCAGTGCAGGGAACGTCTTCGTGGTTGTCCGTGACCGCCTAGGGTCGACTGAGGCAATTAGGCAGGGACAGTGGGTGGGATCAGATCAGGGCCCACTGTCTGGTTGTGTTGCCGTTGCTGACAGAATAGCCAGCCCAAGATTTTACCGCCATGGACAATCGGACGGCCATGTCTAATATCGTGGACCAAATGCAGCGGCTCAACACTATGGTTCAGGAGCTTGCTGTAAGGGTCCAAAACCAAGAGACGACACCCCGACAACTCACGGTGACTTCCCCAGCATCTCCTGAGCCACCCGTTCAGCTCCCAGATAAGTTCTCGGGGGACAGGAGCAGGTTCCGTGCATTCAGGGAGGGGTGTAAGTTATTTTTTAGATTGCGCCCCCGCTCTTCAGGAGACGAGTCTCAGAAGGTCGGGATCATCATATCCCTCCTTCAAGGGCCACCCCTAGAATGGGCATTCTCCCTGCCCCCTGACTCCCCTGACCTGCAGACTTCTGACCAATTTTTTTCGGCCTTGGGGTTACTTTATGATGACCCAGACAGTGCAGCCAATGCTGAGCGTCAGTTGACTGGGTTGAGACAGGGTCGACGTCCAGTGGAGGAGTACTGCTCAGAATTCAGGCAGTGGAGTGGTCTCTCCATGTGGAATGACTCGGCCCTCCGGTTTCAGTTTCGGGCAGGCCTTAGTGACCGACTGAAAGATATGTTGGTGGCATACCCCCCTCCTGACTCCTTAGAAGAGAGCATGACTTTAGCTATCAGAGTGGACCGGCGACTTAGGGACCGACAGAGAGAGAGAGGTACCCCCGACCTACCTAAAAACCCTGTATCACTGTTTCCTAACCCCAAGCCTTCCCTTCCTGTCTTGTCCGCACCTGAAGAACCCATGCAGGTAGATACTACTGAGGCTAAAACTCGAAGAGCCCATCGCAGACAGAATAATCTGTGTTTCTACTGCGGGAAGACTGGACACCAGATCCGACAATGTCCTTCTAGGCTGAGGTCACCGCCGGAAAACTCCAGCGCCTGAGAGATTATCGAGGGGGTCTCTCAGGCGCACAGGTACCCTCCAAAAATAAGCTACTGTTACCTATTTCTCTATCTGTGGGAGGTAAAAGTATCAATGGGTACGCCCAAATTGATTCTGGATCCTCCGCAAATTTTATTAATCCTGTGTTCTTTTCTGGTTTAGAGGTATGTCCCCTGCTGCTCCAGCGTCCTGTTAATGTCACTGGAGCAGACTCTGCTCCCTTTGCCCAGAGGGACGTACGATATGTGACCCCGTGCCTGGAAGTTAAGGTGGGGTCGGTCCATGTTGAAAGTCTTGATTTTCTTCTTATGCATAATTTGTCATCAGATGTAATTCTGGGGTTATCATGGTTGGAGACACATAATCCAGTGTTTGATTGGTCAAGCAGGGAACTGGTCCGGTGGGGGCCTGGATGTGATTCTCATTGTATTGCTGTGTCTCTCTCAGGATGTGCTCCTGAGGAAGGAGAAATTCCAGAATTTTTGTCAGACTATGCTGATGTCTTTGATGAGAAAGCGGTAGAGGTGTTTCCACCCCACAGACCGTATGACTGCGCCATAGATTTAGTTCCTGGTGTCAAATACCCGCGAGGTCGCATTTTTAACTTGTCATGCCCTGAGAGGGAAGCTATGCGGGAATACGTTAAAGATAGTCTACGTAAGGGTCATATCCGTCCCTCCTCTTCCCCCATGGGGGCAGGGTTCTTTTTTGTGGGTAAAAAAGATGGGGGTCTCCGACCCTGTATTGACTATCGGGAACTAAATAAAATCACTGTTAAAAATCAACATCCGTTGCCTCTAATCCCCGATTTGTTCAATCAGATTGTGGGTGCTAAATGGTTTTCGAAGATCGACCTGAGGGGGGCGTATAATTTAATTCGTATCAGGGAAGGTGATGAATGGAAGACCGCATTTAACACCCCAGAGGGTCACTTCGAATATCTCGTCATGCCCTTTGGGTTGTGTAATGCCCCAGCGGTCTTCCAACACTTTGTTAACGACATTTTTCGGGAACACCTTGGTCGTTTCCTTGTTGTATATCTTGATGATATTCTGGTTTTTTCCTCAGACTGGTCGACTCATTTGCAGCATGTTCGTATGGTAATGGAGCTTCTGAGACATAATAATCTCTGTGCCAAGTTGTCGAAGTGCCAGTTCGGTATTCAAAAGGTCTCGTTTCTGGGTTATAATATTACCCCTGATTCGTTTAGTATGGATCCCATCAAAGTAGCAGCCATTGAGAATTGGGAGCGACCTTGCAACCTGAAGGCCTTACAAAGGTTTTTAGGTTTTGCTAATTATTATAGAAAATTCATCAAGGGTTTTTCTATCATAGCCAAACCTCTCACTGATTTGACCAAAAAGGGGGCGGATCTGGCACATTGGTCCACAGAGGCTATCAAGGCCTTCGACACACTTCGTCACTGTTTCTCAGAGGCTCCAGTGTTAATTCAGCCAGATTTTGAGCGCCCATTCATTGTTGAAGTGGACGCATCCGAGGTAGGGGTAGGAGCAGTTTTGTCGCAGGGATCGAACACCCTTACCAACCTCAGGCCAGTTGCGTACTTCTCGATGAAATTCTCGCAAGCAGAACGCAACTATGATATTGGTAATCGGGAGTTACTAGCCATTAAGATGGCATTTGATGAGTGGAGACACTTCTTAGAAGGTGCCAAGCATAAGGTTACTGTATTAACTGACCACAAAAACTTAGTATATCTCGATACTGCCAAGCGTCTTTCTCCACGTCAGGCCCGGTGGGCCTTATTCTTTGCTAGATTCAACTTTGAGATCACCTATCGACCTGGTTCTCGCAACATCAAGGCTGACGCCCTCTCCTTTTGATCCCGAAGACAGTTCAGAAAATCAGGTCGATACGATTTTACGGCCTGGGGTGGTGGTGTCTGTCCTGCAACCAGACCTGGTGACACTAATCGCGCAGTCACAAGACCTTGCCCCCCATAACACACCTGAATCTCTCCTCTTTGTGCCGCCGAATCTTCGTCTCCGAGTGTTGGAGGAGATCCATAGTTCTGTGTTGGCAGGGCATCCGGGGGTGGCAGGTACCAAGTACTTACTCTCGCGTCACCTTTGGTGGCCAACCTGGGCTCGTGATGTTAAATCATTTGTTGAAGCCTGCGAAATCTGTGCTAGGTCCAAGGTTCCCCGTAGACCACCGGAGGGTCTATTACATCCCCTGCCGGTTCCTACGAGACCCTGGACGCATTTATCCATGGATTTCATTACAGATTTGCCGGTGTCTAGGGGTAAGACAGTCATTTGGGTGGTGGTGGACCGTTTCTCTAAAATGTGCCACCTCATCCCACTACGTAAACTCCCTAGTGCTCGTTTACTAGCCACGCTGTTTGTCAATCATGTTCTGCGCTTGCATGGGGTACCGGAGAACATTGTTTCCGACAGAGGGGTCCAGTTTGTTGCTAGGTTTTGGAGAGAATTTTGTGGTAAATTGGGTACCTCGTTATCCTTCTCTTCTGCCTTTCATCCCCAGACCAATGGACAGACTGAGAGGGTTAACCAGTCACTGGAACAATTTCTAAGGTGTTTTGTGTCAGATACTCAAGACAAATGGCGTGATTTCATTTCCCTCGCCGAATTTGCTATCAATAACCATGAGCAACATTCTATCAAAATGTCGCCATTTTTTTGTAATTATGGTTTTAACCCCAGATACTCATCCGTTCACTCCGCTGAGTCTGTAAACCCCTCTGCTGAGGCTATTTTTTCGAAACTGTGCACAGTTTGGGCCCAAGCTCACCAGAGCTTGGTTAAAGCCCAAGAATCTTACCGAAAGTATGCTAACAAAAGACGCATATCTGGCCACCAATATGTAGTGGGTGATAAAGTCTGGCTCTCTACCAAGAATCTTAAACTAAGAGTACAGTCCGGGAAACTAGCACCCAAATACATCGGGCCATATACCATTCTGGAAATCATTAATCCTGTTACTTTTAGACTTAAACTGCCTACATCTTTAAGAATTCATTCGGTTTTTCATAAAGCCTTGCTGAAAAAATATGTACCGCCAGTGTTTCCGTCACCTCCTCCTGCTCCGCTAGTCGTCCAGGGTGAACTGGAGTATGAGGTAGAGAGAATTCTTAACTCTCGGTGGGTGCAGGGTTCATTACAATACCTAGTCCACTGGAAGGGTTTTGGACCTGAGGAGCGTACATGGGTGGCAGTTAGAGATATACACGCTCCTCAGTTAATCCGACGATTTCATACCCAGAATCCGTCTAAACCCGGTCCAGTGGATAAGGGTCCTGAGGCCCCTCATAAGAGGGGGGGTAATGTCAGGAACTCACCTGACCTGGCTCCTGCGGCGTCTTCCCCGGCCTCTGCTCCGGCGGCCGGCTCGAGAACGCGCCGGAGCTCCGCCCACCGGAGCAGAGTGACGTCACGGAGACCCGACGGCGTCCCTAGTAACCGGGGACGCCGCGGTCTCACGTGACAGTCAGTCAGCTGACTGGTCTTGCAGCTGATGCGGCTCGTGCGGGCTGAGTGGCAGATCGCTCTGCCACTTGGTCTGCAGCACCGCAGCTGCAGTAATTGCTGGATCAGGAGACCGGACCAATCAGTGTCTGGTCCGGGCTCCTGGTCCAGTATAAAGTAATGTGAAAGCCAGCTGGTAATTGCTGGCTATTAGTTCTTCTAGTCCCAGCTCCCCTGCTCCGTCCCAGCGTTCCCTGCCCTATATCCTATTCTGCTTGACTTCTCGTGTTCTTGACCCTCCGCCTGACCTGTGACTATTCTTTGCTTGCCGATTGTGTACTGCGTTGCCCGTGTGGTTTGACCTGGCTTGTCGACTTCTCTTTATTGTGTTTTGTCCGTCTGTCGTGTTTTGTGTTCCACGTGTTCAGTGCAGGGAACGTCTTCGTGGTTGTCCGCGACCGCCTAGGGTCGACTGAGGCAATTAGGCAGGGACAGTGGGTGGGATCAGATCAGGGCCCACTGTCTGGTTGTGTTGCCGTTGCTGACACTTTGGATATTACTTCACCTACGAGCACCACAGTACGAGGATTAAGGGTGGAGTGCCGGTATACAGACTTTATTTACTACAGTCTAATCTCACATACCCCATGCTGCTTCCCCCGTCACATGATATCAGAAGAGAGATGGGCCGTCACGATATAAAGTCACCGGATCCCACCGAGAGTGAAGCTATAGGGTGGTATGACTGTAAGTGTGCTGACATTATCTCCTTTAGTTCGAGCTGAACTTAATTCAACCATTTAACCCGTCTTTTAAGAAGCCAAGATAGGGAGATGCCAAACAGAATAAAAATCAATTGCACTAACAATACGAGTGGAGGCCGCCTTGGCTTCAATTGTCACTCTTACCCCATAAATTGCTCAACAAGTCAGGATTTCTGTGACATAGGGTATAGATTTTCTTGGAGTAAATAGCCTTGAAATGGTGTTGGCTTCGCTATTTACTCATCTTTAAACCCATCTCTTAAATAAGTAATTCGGTAATAGCAGATCCAGCTAGGAATAGCGCCGCGTCTTTCTCGCATTACCGTTGCCTAAAAACTGTCATCAAGGCCATTAAACGACACAAGAGACTGGAAAGCGTGTAGTGACAGAATAAATACTGAATGGTGTTTTCCCGTCCTGATTCCTGATATGACAATCTCGCTGCTCGGAGATTTGCTCAGTCGAGGTGTTCACCACAGCTGAATGAATCTAAAACTAGGATAGAGGCCACAGAGGAAAATTCAGCTCACGTCTTGCTTAGCTGAAATGTGAGACGGCGTACACAAATCATTGTTGAGAAGAAGGCTCCAGAAAATACAAAATTACAGAGTTTGGGTAAACCCTATATACTGACGTAAGCATCATCATCATCGATGGTGATGAGGAGCAAGAGGAACCCTTCATAAGAAGATCTGAGGGGCAAGAGGAACCCTTCATAAGATGATCTGAGGAGCAAGAGGAACCCTTCATAAGAAGATCTAAGGAGCAAGAGGAACCCCTCATAAGAAGATCTAAGGAGCAAGAGGAGCCTTTCATAAGATGATCTGAGGAGCAAGAGGAGCCCTTCATAAGAAGATCTGAGGGGCAAGAGGAGCCCTTCATAAGATGATCTGAGGAGCAAGAGGAAACCTTCATAAGAAGATCTGAGAAGCAAGAGGAACCCTTCATAAGAAGATCTAAGGAGCAAGAGGAACCTTTCATAAGAAGATCTGAGGAGCAAGAGGAACCCTTCATAAGAAGATCTAAGAAGCAAGAGGAGCCCTTCATAAGAAGATCTAAGGAGCAAGAGGAGCCCTTCATAAGAAGATCTGAGGGGCAAGAGGAAACCTTCATAAGATGATTTGAGGAGCAAGAGGAAACCTTCATAAGATGATTTGAGGAGCAAGAGGAACCCTTCATAAGATGATCTGAGGAGCAAGAGGAACCCATCATAAGAAGATCTAAGGAGCAAGAGGAACCTCTCATAAGAAGATCTAAGGATCAAGAGGAGCCCTTCATAAGAAGATCTGAGGAGCAAGAGGAACCCATAATAAGAAGATCTAAGGAGCAAGAGGAACCTTTCATAAGAAGATCTGAGGAGCAAGAGGAACCCTTCATAAGAAGATCTAAGGAGCAAAAGGAACCCTTCATAAGAAGATCTGAGGAGCAAGAGGAGCCCTTCATAAGAAGATCTGAGGGGCAACCGATCACCAAAAAAGCTGATCCTAGAGTCACCCATGGTCTGATCATTTCTTATATAATATAAGTTTCATAAGTTATCACCCATAGTCTCACTTGGGATCATCTTTCTTCAAGTTCCTTATTGGGTTGAGGTTGGTATCACACAACCTTCCCAGAAGAATGCTTCCTTCACTTAGAATTTCATAGTTTATAAATGGACTTCATCGGTGATGGCTTATAAAAATTATAGAGGACCAATGGAGAAGCTCCATTTTGGAACATTTTGAACATCGTGGAGCCTTGAAAGATCAACTATTGGCTGTAACCAACCTTCTAAGATCATATAGAATGTTTTCTATATCGGAATGTCTGTGTTGTGTTGACCTTATGATTCTACTGCAGCTTTACTATAAACATAGGATGCATGGGATTTACCAATAGATACAATAAAATGGAAAAAGTTACTATACCTGTAGAATTTGAGTTTCTGTTACCAAATATAAGATTTAAAGTCAATGTATCAACAGGTTAATTGATTTAAAAAAAAACAGCGATGTATCTTATGGTACTGTACATTCACTTCAAAAACATAAAAAGGAACTGAAGGTACAAGACTAGATAAGAGGGCTAAAGATTTGTTTCTGACTGTAAATCTGTCATTCAGAATAAATCACTGGATGCTTCACGAACTCTTCTCCAGAATCTAGTGACTATAACCCTCTAACTGCTCTTACAGTAAAGAATCACCCTCTGCGCTGGTGTACTCTTTTCTTTTCTCTAGATGTAGAGGATGCCCCCTTGTTAAAGATAAGTCTTGAGTATAAATCAATCATGAGAGTGATCTTTATACTGACCCCTGACATGTTTTTACATAGCTAGTTGGTGGCCCCTCTTTTTTCTTAACTACATAAACCACATTTTCATAGATTCTTGGGACTGTAGTCCTCACACTCCATGGATTACTTCCATTTTACTTTCCATTTTACATAACAGAGAATAGAAAAGAAAATGGGCAAATAAACAGGAAATGAAGGATGTAGAAAAAAAGGAAGAGGCTGGGCCTAAACTTAAGACCCGCCCCTGAGGACCCGGACATCCAGTGTACAGAAGAATCTTTAACCTAACTTGGGTAAAAATGAATAGAATTATACCTACTTAAAAAGATTTACACGTTTTGAAGGTCATTGAATTTATGATAATTAGGATGTTGCAAGTTATTATTATTATTATTATTATTATGGCTATGTTCACACAACGTACTATTTTTGGACAGAACAACCATTGTTTTCCATTAAAACAACAGACGTTCTTTTCTTACTGTAGTGGTATGCCTTGAAGTCAATAGAAAACAATGGCCATTCTTTAAAAAAAAAAAAGTACGTTCTCTGAACATAGCCTAAACACTGTTATTGTTGTTGTTGTTGTTGTTGCTATTAATATTACAGTTATTTTTATTATTATTGTTATTACAGTTATTGTTGTTATTATTATTATTACAGTTATTTTTATTATTATTGTTATTACAGTTATTGTTATTATTATTATGGCTATGTTCACACAATGTACTATGTTTGGACAGAACAACCATTGTTTTCCATTAAAACAACAGCCATTCTTTTCATACTGTAGTGGTATGCCTTGAAGTCAAAAGAAAACAATGGCCGTTTTTTAAAGGAAAAAAAAAAGAAAGTACGTTCTGTGAACATAGCCTAAACACTGTTGTTGTTATTGTTATTATTATTATTACAGTTATTTTTATTATTATTATCACAGTTATTGTTGTTGTTGTTATTTTTTATTTTTAGAATTATTTTCAACTATTTCTAAATATTTTATACAAACATCTCTCTCTCTCTGTCTCTCTTTCTCTCTCTCTCTCTCTATATATATATATATATATATATATATATATACTTCCATCTATTTTATTGAGAGTATTTGAGATCAAGGGTGGATGAGAGGAGGCAGAAAGGTGATATGTGGCTGCTTATCCTTTCGCTTCCATCTCACTACACCATTTGACTTAAAAACTTGTGTGTGAATAATTTAGTGAGTCTGGGAGTTGGTGGGGCGCTCAGGAGAGCCGGCCGTTCTGCACAATGTATTATATCCACCGCTGCTCAGGACACACAGGGCAATGGATCTGACTTGGCTCCACAATGAACCTTTGTAGACTCATGGTGCAGTTCTCAGGACTCATCAGTCGGACCTGAGATTCCCGGCTATTCTATCCACTTCTTCAGCCATAGACGCTCACCACCTTCCAGTCCGGCCTTTGTGCTATTTTCAGTTCCTGACACAACCAGTAATTCCTCCTTAAGTCACTTTACATTGATCCCAACACCACCGCCATCTCTCCCAGTTTGCAATTGAGGAAGTGGATATAACTGGATTTGGATGTAATAAAAGGAATATATACGGTAATGGTGTCCTGTAATTATAGTCCTAGACATAAAGCAGCTCAATCCCTTCAAGTCCACAGACTTCTCACTTTTAGATTTACATCCTAATTTCCTAAATGTTAAGTCTATTTTATGGGAAACAGGGAAATATTTTCTTTTTCTTTTTTTTTTTTTTCATCTATTTGACACCTAATAAAAATTAGATAGATCGCCTCAGGAAATAGGCTGCAGAAGCTTCCAACGATATAAATATAGAACTACTTTACTATAAGGCTTAACAAGCATAAAAGAGCAAAGTGATACAAACATCTAAAAAAAAAATTTAAAAATATATTCGTATAAAAACATAAATATACCCGTGTGTTCATGATTTTTATTTTTATTTTTTGCTTGAAAAGATAGACTGTCATTATGAGCGCCCCAGGGGTACAGCTCCCATACTAGGACACCATCAGAAACATCAACCGTCAAACATCATATTGATAGAAGATCAAGGCAAATTTCTCAATCTGACACCTGATTCTGATGCATAATCCTGACTCTGACATATGACATTTGACTCTGACACCTCCCCCGAGAAGCTGACATGTGACTTTAATATTAGAGATGAGCAAATTTACAGTAATAATGAAATCCACTCATCAGCCGCTCTGTGCCGCTCCTCCCCGGATGCTGGGAAAAGCTGGGTGCTGACTCCTGACCCTGACTCATAATGCTGGCATCCAACTCCGATACCTGACACCTTATGCTGATGCTGACTCCTGACCAGGACACTGGCATCTGACTATGATACATGACCAGGACATCTGACTCTGATACTTGGCCCTGACCCCAGAAGCTAAATTATGACTCTGATCCCTAATTGTGACACCTGGCACAGACATCTGACTCTGATACCTGACCACTGATGCTAACACTTGACTCATGACGTCAATGCTGAGTCTCATAGTTGACTTTAATACTTGTCTAAGACCCCTGAATTTGACTTGTAACTTTGATACCTCACCCCTAAGACAGACACCTGACTCTAATGCTAAAACCTGATTCTGAAAAATGACAACCACTTTTCACGCAATAAGCTAAGATATAAGTATGAAACGTAACTGTAATATCTGACTCTGACACCTGATGGTGACGCTGATTCCTGACTATGATACTTGACCAGGACATTTGACTCTGATACCTTGAAGCCAAATTATGACTCTGATGCATAATTGTGACACCTGACATAGACATCTGACTTCCTGACTCCTGGGTCCTGGCCAGTACATCTGACTCTGATACTTGGCTCGGACCCCAGAAGTTATGACTCATTGCAACACCTGACACAGACATCTGACTCTGATGCCTGTCACCTAATCCTTGATGCTGACATGTGAATGACATATGACTGTGATATCTGATTCCGACCAGAGAACAAAGTCAGAGGTTGTTGTGAGACGCCATTCCTGGTGGTTTTCTAGTTCGCTGGCGGATAGAATATATCTGGTCCTCACGCTGACTCTGAGCAGAGGTCATCAGCCGGCTCTCCCCCCACCCCCCACATCTCTCCCATTAGCTCTTATAGATTAAAATTGAACGCAGAAAAGCAGAAATACAAATAAAATAAATTGGAGCCGCCGCATAGTCAAAACCATCAACATAAAGAATGTGTTTGACTACAGTTAATTTAGGACCATTTATCTGGATAAAAAACAGCTAATTGAGTCTGACATTTGTATGCGACTTTATTAATCACGCCGAGACGATATTTCGGGCAGCGTGGCGGAGCTCGTGAATTACACCGCACAAAGTGAACTCGCCTTTGATTTGCTACAAGAAAATGGCAGAAAATTAATTTAGCAACAAAATAACATTGGATCAGATAATGCAAAGAAAGGGAGCGAGAAAAAACGAGGAGAACAGCCGCGGAGAAGCTGAGCCGTGTTTGCAGAGACCCCGCGTTGTGGAGACATTATAGAATGTTATAGGATATGTTCACACAACGTGTTTTGTATAAATCACGGCCGTTGTTGCATACAAAACATACGTTGTATGGGCATGAATGGAATCCTGGCCAGAGCGTATACACATAGTACATATATATACACATAGTATACACTCCGGCAGGGATTCTAACCGGCCACAGAAAGAACTGACATGTCAGTTTTTAATTAAATAGCGGCTGCACAAAACATGTCAGTTCACACAATGGAGCGTGCGGCTCCGGCTGCACGCTCCATTGTATGCAAAGGTGAATTGGGTATTGGGCATTGCTACCCAGAAGGAGCAAGTTACTCTTTGAGCATTTTCCATTATTCCCAGACTCCACCCAGGAAGATCCACACAGGAAGATCCACCCAGGAAGATCCTGATTCAGAGACCATTAAAGAGATATTCCCATTTTAAGTAACTTGATTGAACTTGTAGAGATCATCAAGATAAATATTTTTACTAACACATTCATTGAGCAGACTTGCCTCTCCTTTTCTCCATTGTTGACAGTTCGTTCATCAAAGGCACCGACCACCACTCTGCTCTAAAAGCAGGTATAGGCTATGTTCACACAACATACTATTTTTTTCAAAGAATGGACATTGTTTTCATGCTGAAATAAAATGCACTGAAGTCAATGCAACAACGGCCATTGTTTTCACACAATGCATTGAACAACGGCCGTTGTTGCATTGACCTCACTGTTTTAATGAAAAACGACAGCTGTTAATTTCAGAAATAGTACGATGTGAACACAAGTGTGAGATAGTCACTGTATAATATATACCATAGCAATAAATACACCAGCCAGTCCACTGCTTTTAGAGCAGAGTGGTGGTTGGTGACCTGTGAAGAGGTCATTCCACAGGGAGCTGCTATTGTCTCCTCTATCTACTGGTGTCACATGACGCTGCAATGCTGTACAGATCACTTTACTGCAGCCTCCTCTTATCACCACAGGGAGCTGCTATTGTCTCCTCTATCTACTGGTGTCACATGACGCTGCAATGCTGTACAGATCACATTACAGCAGCCTCCTCTTATCACCACAGGGAGCTGCTATTGTCTCCGCTATCTACTGGTGTCACATGACGCTGCAATGCTGTACAGATCACTTTACTGCAGCCTCCTCTTATCACCACAGACACAACAGGAAGTCTCAGCTTAGTTTTAGCCCCAGTGGTGAGAATGAGAACTGAAAGATCAGAAAAATGTAAAATAAAAAAAAAAAGTCACCAAAAATTCTTTAAAAAACATGTTTACTATAAAAATAATATTTACACAATAAGTCATTTTCTGATGAAACTGTCCCTTTAAAAAATGTTTCTATAGCACAATGTATAGTATAGTATAGTGGGAAAGCAGAGGAAACCCAGAGGTCGCCCTCCATAGCTGTAAGGCCCATCGGGGGCAATTATGGGGGGCAGATATTTGTCTGTACACGGACACTAGGGGGGTGCAGCATGTTTCCCTGGGTTCCTCTCTTCGGACTGTTTACGCTCTCTGCTTTAAGGTTATTTTCCGCATTAATATCCAGAACCATTACTAGTCGGAACTGATTCAATTATATGGAGATAGAAATGAAAAGTTTTATGCCCGTGCCTCCGGAGCGGCGTGCGCCATGCTCCCCAGTGGAAAGCTCAGCTGCTCCTCTTCGGCATCGTCCTCCTCGGACGTCGCAGGATTGATTAGCCGAGCTTCCCCACCTCCCGCAGGACGAAAGATTAAATACACATTAAAACAATTTTCTGCAATTAGCCTCTTGATGATAAGCAATAATGTGACGTCAGCCGGCGGTGCCCTTCCAGGAGCTTTAACCTTGCCCACTCCTCAGCCACTGTGTTATTATCGATTAGAAGGGCACTTACACTCCACCACGGACCTCCACCTCCCCGCTCCTCCACCCATTCCCCCAGGTAACCTGAGCTGTCTAGAAAGCTTATTGAATGGAGGAGAGTCAATTAGTATTATTAAAGTGATGGCTATTTATAGCCTTAAAGTGAAACTGACAATAAAACGCTGATACAGCAGAGCCCGGCCTGTCACTCCACCTGTGACACTAAGTTACAGGGCGTCATTGGATGACCACTTTCTATACCCTCTATAAGGATACATGGGGTTAATAGAGAGGTCCTGTAGTCTGGCTACTGTGGAATAACCGGAGCAGCCTTATATCATATGTAACCTATGGACCTTGGAGGAATTCACTGGGGGCGACAGCGACGGTGCAAGGTCCTCAAAATATATAGAATACATAGGACTAATGTACAGGATACATACACCTAATATATAAACTACATAGGCCTAATGTACAGAATACATAGGCCTAATGTACATGATAAATAGACCTAATATACAGGATACATAGGGCTAATATACAGGATACATAGGACTAATGTACAGGATACATAGGGCTAATATACAGGATACATAGGACTAATGTACAGGATACATACACCTAATATATAAACTACATAGGCCTAATGTACAGAATACATAGGCCTAATGTACATGATACATAGACCTAATATACAGAATACATAGGGCTAATATACAGGATACATAGGACTAATGTACAGGATACATACACCTAATATATAAACTACATAGGCCTAATGTACAGAATACATAGGCCTAATGTACATGATACATAGACCTAATATACAGAATACATAGGGCTAATATACAGGATACATAGGACTAATGTACAGGATACATAGGACTAATATACAGGATACATAGGGCTAATATACAGGATACATAGGACTAATATACAGGATATACAAAGGACTAATATACAGGATACATAGGACTAATATACAGGATACATAGACCTAATATACAGGATACATAGGGCTAATATACAGGATACATAGGACTAATATACAGGATACATAGGACTAATATACCGGATACATAGACCTAATATACAGGATACATAGGACTAATATACAGGATACATAGACCTAATATACAGGATACATAGGGCTAATATACAGGATATACATAGGACTAATATACAGGATACATAGACCTAATATACAGAATACATAGACCTAATATACAGGATACATAGACCTAATATACAGAATACATAGACCTAATATACAGAATACATAGACCTAATATACAGGATACATAGGACTAATATACAGGATACATAGGGCTAATATACAGGATACATAGACCTAATATACAGGATACATAGGGCTAATATACAGGATATACATAGGACTAATATACAGGATACATAGACCTAATATACAGAATACATAGACCTAATATACAGGATACATAGACCTAATATACAGAATACATAGACCTAATATACAGGATACATAGGACTAATATACAGGATACATAGGACTAATATACAGGATACATAGGACTAATATACCGGATACATAGACCTAATATACAGGATATACATAGGACTAATATACAGGATACATAGACCTAATATACAGAATACATAGACCTAATATACAGGATACATAGACCTAATATACAGGATACATAGGGCTAATATACAGGATACATAGAACTAATATACAGAATACATAGACCTAATATACAGGATACATAGGACTAATATACAGGATACATAGGACTAATATACAGGATACATAGGACTAATATACCGGATACATAGACCTAATATACAGGATATACATAGGACTAATATACAGGATACATAGACCTAATATACAGAATACATAGACCTAATATACAGGATACATAGACCTAATATACAGGATACATAGGGCTAATATACAGGATACATAGAACTAATATACAGGATACATAGGACTAATATACAGGATACATAGGACTAATATACAGGATACATAGGGCTAATATACAGGATACATAGACCTACCTCTATATCAATAATATCTGTATGTATATAGTATTAGTAGCTGTATATACATATGCAGCTCTGTATCCATTATATTTCTATGTATATACACTTATAACTGGTAGAAAAAAAAATAGCCATATTTTGCAAAAGCGGGATGTCATTAATAGGCGTGTCCATTATACGGGCGATCGTAATCAATTACAGCCGTTATCCTATATGCTGTGTGCACTGCCGGAGGGTTTCCCATTGACATCAATGGAAGGTAATATTATGTTGAAATTACAGCTGTATATTTACCTTACAATTACAGCCGTAATTTCCTTGTGTTTTACAGTGTGCGACCATGGCCGTAAACCCTTGGACGTTCTATGTGTCGGTCTTCACTGTCATTCTGTAATTCTATTCCTAAACTACAAACACAACTCATGTGACAGAAACCCATAACAAACACTAAAAAATATCAAAAAGAACAGAAGACGTAAAAGAGACAGAGAAGGAAGCGCCGTCGTGTGAGTGGAGTGGCAGCGTCATGTGAGCGGAGCGCCAACGTCTTATGAGCGGAGCACCAACGTCATGTGAGCAGAGCGCCAGCGTCATGTGAGCGGAGCACCAAAGTCGTATGAGCGGAGCACCAACGTCATGTGAGCAGAGCGCCAGCGTCATGTGAGCGGAGCGCCAGCCTCATGTGAGCAGAGCGCCAACATCATGTGAGTGGAGCACCAAAGTCGTATGAGCGGAGCACCAACGTCATGTGAGCAGAGCGCCAGCGTCATGTGAGCGGAGCGCCAGCGTCATGTGAGCGGAGCGCCAACGTCATGTGAGCGGAGCGCCAGCGTCATGTGAGCAGAGCGCCAGGGTCATGTGAGTGGAGCGCCAGCGTCATGTGAGCGGAGCGCCAGCGTCATGTGAGCGGAGCGCCAGGGTCATGTGAGCGGAGCGCCAGCGTCATGTAAGCGGAGCGCCAGCGTCATGTGAGTGGAGCGCCAGCGTCGTGTGAGTGGAGCGCCAGCGTCGTGTGAGTGGAGCGCCAGCGTCATGTGAGCAGCGCACCAACGTCGTATGAGCGGAGCGCAGTGTCATGTGAGCGGAGCGCCAGCGTCCTGTGAGCGGAGCACCAAAGTCGTATGAGCGGAGTGCCAACGTCATGTGAGCAGAGCGCCAACGTCATGTGAGCGGAGCGCCAGCGTCATGTGAGCAGAGCACCAAAGTCGTATGAGCGGAGCGCCAACGTCATGTGAGCAGAGCACCAGCACCATGTGAGTGGAGCGCCAAAGTCGTATGAGCGGAGCACCAACGTCATGTGAGCAGAGCGCCAGCGTCATGTGAGCCGTGCGCCAGCGTCCTGTGAGCGGAGCACCAGCGTCATGTAAGTGGACCGCCAAGGTCGTATGAGTGGAGTGCCAACATCATGTGAGTGGAGCACCGTTGCATGTGGTTCGGTGTCTCTGATAACGCAGCGCTGTATAGTGATCGTCTAATGATACAGGGAGTGGGGGGGCCGTTGTATTCTCAGCGGCCGTGAATCGTACACAAAACAAAACTCATCACAAAAGGAAATATTAGCCCTAAATTATTCAGCACCTCCGAGCCGCCAGGACTCCGGGATGTTTGCAAATTTACCAACGTTTAATCTAGTTTCAGAGATGTATCCAGAACGTCCCCCAAGACTGAGAGCGACCGACTGTCAGACGCAAGCGATCGGCGGAAGTCTCTAAGATGCTCAAAAAGGGGAATTTATAGTGTAAATAATAGAGAAGCATTATATCAGCATGTCTATCTATCTCCTATCTATCTATCTATCTATCTATCTATCTATCTATCTATCTATCTATCTATCTATCTATCTATCTCCTGTCTATCTATCTATCTATCTATCTATCTCCTATCTATCTATCTCCTATCTATCTATCTATCTATCTATCTCCTATCTATCTCCTACCTATCTATCTATCTATCTATCTATCTATCTATCTATCTATCTATCTATCTCCTATCTATCTATCTATCTATCTATCTATCTCCTATCTATCTATCTCCTATCTATCTATCTCCTATCTATCTTCTATCTATCTATCTATCTATCTATCTATCTATCTATCTATCTCCTATCTATCTCCTATCTATCTATCTATCTATCTATCTCCTATCTATCTATCTATCTATCTCCTATCTATCTATCTATCTATCTCCTATCTATCTCCTATCTATCTATCTATCTATCTATCTATCTATCTATCTATCTCCTATCAATCGATCTATCTATCTATCTTCTATCTATCTATCTATCTATCTATCTATCTATCTATCTATCTCCTATCAATCGATCTATCTATCTATCTTCTATCTATCTATCTATCTATCTCCTATCTATCTATCTTCTATCTCCTATCTATCTATCTATCTATCTATCTCCTATCTATCTATCTATCTATCTATCTATCTATCTATCTATCTATCTCCTATCTATCTATCTATCTATCTATCTATCTATCTTCTATCTATCTATCTATCTCCTATCTATCTATCTATCTATCTATCTATCTATCTATCTATCTATCTATCTATCTATCTCCTATCTATCTATCTATCTATCTCCTATCTATCTATCTATCTATCTCCTATCTATCTATCTATCTATCTATCTATCTATCTATCTATCTCCTATCTATCTATCTATCTATCTATCTATCTATCTATCTATCTATCTCCTATCTATCTATCTATCTATCTATCTATCTACCTATCTATCTCCTATCTCCTATCTATCTATCTATCTATCTATCTATCTATCTATCTATCTATCTACCTATCTATCTCCTATCTCCTATCTATCTATCTATCTCCTATCTATCTATCTATCTATCTATCTATCTATCTACCTATCTATCTCCTATCTATCTATCTATCTATCTATCTATCTATCTATCTCCTATCTATCTATCTATCTATCTATCTATCTCCTATCTATCTATCTATCTATCTATCTATCTATTATCTATCTATCTATCTATCTATCTATCTATCTATCTATCTCCTATCTATTATCATCTATCTATCTATCTATCTCCTATCTATCTATCTATCTATCTATCTCCTATCTATCTATCTATCTATCTATCTATCTATCTATCTATCTCCTATCTCTCTCTCTCTCTATCTCCTATCTATTTATCTATCTATCTATCTATCTATCTATCTATCTATCTATCTATCTATCTATCTATCTCCTATCTCTCTCTCTCTATCTATCTCCTATCTATTTATCTATCTATCTATCTATCTATCTATCTATCTATCTATCTCCTATCTATCTATCTATCTATCTATCTATCTATCTCCTATCTATCTATCTATCTTTTTATCTATCTATCTCCTATTTATCTATCTATCTATCTATCTATCTATCTATCTATCTCCTATTTATCTATCTCCTATCTATCTATCTCCTATCTATCTATCTATCTATCTATCTATCTCCTATCTATCTATCTATCTCCTATCTATCTATCTATCTATCTATCTATCTATTTATCTATCTATCTCCTATCTATCTCCTATCTATCTCCTATCTATCTATCTATCTATCTATCTATCTATCTCCTATCTATCTATCTATCTATCTATCTATCTATCTATCTATCTATCTCCTATCTATCTCCTATCTATCTATCTATCTATCTATCTATCTATCTATCTATCTCCTATCTATCTATCTATCTATTTATCTATCTATCTCCTATCTATCTATCTATCTATCTATCTATCTATCTATCTCCTATCTATCTATCTATCTCCTATCTATCTATCTATCTATCTATCTTCTATCTATCTATCTATCTATCTCCTATCTATCTATCTATCTATCTCCTATCTATCTATCTCCTATCTATCTATCTATCTATCTATCTCCTATCTATCTATCTATCTATCTATCTATCTATCTATCTATCTATCTATCTATCTCCTATCTATCTATCTCCTATCTATCTATCTATCTATCTATCTATCTATCTCCTATCTATTATCTATCTATCTATCTATCTATCTATCTATCTATCTCCTATCTATCTATTTATCTATCTATCTCCTATCTATCTATCTATCTTTCTATCTATCTATCTATCTATCTATCTATCTATCTATCTATCTCCTATCTATCTATCTCCTATCTATCTATCTATCTATCTATCTATCTATCTATCTATCTATCTATCTATCTCCTATCTATCTATCTATCTATCTATCTATCTATCTATCTATCTATCTCCTATCTATCTATCTATCTATCTATCTATCTATCTATCTCCTATCTATCTATCTATCTATCTATCTCCTATCTATCTATCTATCTCCTATCTATCTATCTATCTATCTCCTATCTATCTATCTATCTCCTATCTATCTATCTATCTATCTATCTATCTATCTATCTATCTATCTATCTATCTATCTCCTATCTATCTATCTATCTATCTATCTCCTATCTCCTATCTATCTATCTATCTATCTATCTATCTATCTATCTATCTATCTATCTCCTATCTATCTATCTATCTATCTATCTATCTATCTATCTCCTATCTATCTATCTATCTATCTCCTATCTATCTCTCCTATCTATCTATCTATCTATCTATCTTCTATCTATCTATCTATCTATCTATCTATCTATCTATCTATCTATCTATCTCCTATCTATCTATCTATCTTCTATCTGTCTATCTATCTATCTATCTATCTATCTATCTATCTATCTATCTCCTATCTATCTATCTATCTATCTATCTATCTATCTATCTATCTCCTATCTATCTATCTCCTATCTATCATCTATCTATCTATCTATCTATCTATCTATCTATCTATCTCCTATCCATCTATCTATCTATCTATCTATCTATCTATCTATCTATCTATCTATCTATCTATCTATCATATAATGTCTATATTATATAGGTGCAGGGAACCTGTGATGTTATATTCCGGTCTCTTTGTCCTCGCAGGAAATAAATGTCTTGAAGGAAATATAAGATGAGTTGTTGTTCTCTGCTGTATCCGATTCTTCATCTTTTATGAGAACCAAAATCTCATTTACATTGTGACTACCAGATGGGAGCAGCGGCATCGGCCCGGTGTCACTCATCACACTCAGCCCTAAAAGATTTCTAATAAAACTTACACAATACGGGAACTTTAATATTTGTCTTTCCAGTTTAGTGATTTTAATAAAAAGATATTTCTCTAATATCATGGATTCTCTAAAAAGACTCCGACCCCGAGAAATCACTGAGAAGAAGAGCACAGAGTATAAAGAGAATGCATACAGCTTAAGGCTATGTTCACACTACCTAAAACTACGGCCGTTGTTGCCATTGATTCCGGCGCCGGAAAAAACTGACATGTCAACGATGCCTGTTGACATCGTATACGCTCCGGCCGGGATCCCATACGCCGCCGCAAACAACTGACACGTCAGTTTTCTGCGTCCGGAATTCAGTGAATTTCAGCCGCAGAAAGTCCTGTCAGTTCACACAGTAAAGCGAGCGGCGAGCTGCTTGTTTCACTGTGGGCTATGGGAAGCTCTGATGCGGGCGGGCGCTGATGTGCTCGCATCAGAGCTCTGCAGCCGGACGGATCATCCGACCAATACTTAAGTACCGGCCGAGATGATCCAGCCAGAGACCAGCTGTTCCGTGACCCGGCCAGGGTCACGGAACGTCCGATTTCTTACGTAGTGTGAACATGGCCTAAAGGGGAACACCAGAAGAGGCAGTATTATAGTAGTTATATTCCTGTATATAGGAGCAGTATTATAGTAGTTATATTCTTGTATATAGGAGCAGTATTATAGTAGTTATATTCCTGTATATAGGAGCAGTATTATAGTAGTTATATCCCTGTATATAGGAGCAGTATTATAGTAGTTATATTCCTGTATATAGGAGCAGTATTATAGTAGTTATATTCCTGTATATAGGAGCAGTATTATAGTAGTTATATTCTTGTATATAGGAGCAGTATTATAGTAGTTATATTCCTGTATATAGGAGCAGTATTATAGTAGTTATATCCCTGTATATAGGAGCAGTATTATAGTATTTATATCCCTGTATATAGGGGGCAGTATTATAGTAGTTATATCCCTGTATATAGGGAGCAGTATTATAGTAGTTATATTCCTGTATATAGGCAGCAGTATTATAGTAGTTATATTCCTGTATATAGGAGCAGTATTATAGTAGTTATGAACTGGAGAGAATGGAACCGCTGCACATCCCATCTATGGCTGACACTAATGCCGCTAGGCCTATATTAAAAGTCAACACCAGAGTGTCTGTATATGAATTGATCAAGCCATATTGCCCCGTGTACCACCGCGCAGGTCCTCTGGTCCACACGGGTCCCTACGCTAACTCCACACCGTGTCCCTCCTGTCTTTTCCCATTCTGTTTGCTGCAGCTATGGTGAGTGCAATACCTTATCCAGACTTGAGCTGCTTGGGGGCGACCTTCTCCGCCGGCGGTGCTGGCCGGGTTCTGGTGTGGTGTTTTTGGGTCTGGTCCTGTGGCATGGGGGTCGCAGGGCCGTCCCATGGCCCCCGTTCCCTGGCTGTGCACGCCTGCGGGGTTGGTGGCCACTGACTGGCACGGTGTGGACTTAGTGTAGGGACCCATGTGTATCAGATACCGGCACGAGGTACATGGGGCAGTATGGCTTGATCAATTCATACACAAAATTCTGATGTGTTTTTTATTTAGCCAAGCGGCACTAGTATCAGCCATGGGTGTGATGTGCAGCACTCTGTTTCTTCCCTGAACCGCATTATAGTAGTTATATTCCTGTATATAGGAGCAGTATTATAGTAGTTATATTTCTGTATATAGGGGCAGTATTAGAGTAGTTATATTCCTGTATATAGAAGCAGTATTATAGTAGGTATATTCCTGTATATAGGAGCAGTATTATAGTAGTTATATTCCTGTATATAGGAGCAGTATTATAGTAGTTATATTCCTGTATATAGGAGCAGTATTATAGTAGTTATATCCCTGTATATAGGAGCAGTATTATAGTAGTTATATTCCTGTATATAGGGGGCAGTATTATAGTAGTTATATTCCTGTATATAGGAGCAGTATTATAGTAGTTATATTCTGTATATAGGAGCAGTATTATAGTAGTTATATTCCTGTATATAGGAGCAGTATTATAGTAGTTATATTCCTGTATATAGGGGCAGTATTATAGTAGTTATATTCTTGTATAAAGGGGGCAGTATTATAGTAGTTATATTCCTGTATATAGGAGCAGTATTATAGTAGTTATATTCCTGTATATAGGGGCTGTATTATAGTAGTTATTTTCCTGTATATAGGGGGGGGCAGTATTATAGTAGTTATATTCCTGTATATAGGGGCAGTATTATAGTAGTTATATTCTTGTATAAAGGGGGCAGTATTATAGTAGTTATATTCCTGTTTATAGGAGCAGTATTATAGTAGTTATATTCCTGTATATAGGAGCAGTATTATAGTAGTTATATTCCTGTATATAGGAGCAGTATTATAGTAGTTATATTCCTGTATATAGGAGCAGTATTATAGTAGTTATATTCTGTATATAGGAGCAGTATTATAGTAGTTATATTCCTGTATATAGGAGCAGTATTATAGTAGTTATATTCCTGTTTATAGGAGCAGTATTATAGTAGTTATATTCCTGTATATAGGAGCAGTATTATAGTAGTTATATTCCTGTATATAGGGAACAGTATTATAGTAGTTATATCCCTGTATATAGGAGCAGTATCATAGTAGTTTTATCCCTGTATATAGGAGCAGTATTATAGTAGTTATATTCCTGTATATAGGGAGCAGTATTATAGTAGGTATATTCCTGTATATAGGAGCAGTATTATAGTAGTTATATTCCTGTATATAGGAGCAGTATTATAGTAGTTATATTCTTGTATATAGGAGCAGTATTATAGTAGTTATATTCCTGTATATAGGAGCAGTATTATAGTAGTTATATTCCTGTATATAGGAGCAGTATTATAGTAGTTATATTCCTGTATATAGGAGCAGTATTATAGTAGTTATATTCTGTATATAGGAGCAGTATTATAGTAGTTATATTCCTGTATATAGGAGCAGTATTATAGTAGTTATATTCTGTATATAGGAGCAGTATTATAGTAGTTATATTCCTGTATATAGGAGCAGTATTATAGTAGTTATATTCCTGTATATAGGGAACAGTATTATAGTAGTTATATCCCTGTATATAGGAGCAGTATCATAGTAGTTTTATCCCTGTATATAGGAGCAGTATTATAGTAGTTATATTCCTGTATATAGGAGCAGTATTATAGTAGTTATATTCCTGTATATAGGAGCAGTATTATAGTAGTTATATTCTGTATATAGGAGCAGTATTATAGTAGTTATATTCCTGTATATAGGAGCAGTATTATAGTAGTTATATTCCTGTTTATAGGAGCAGTATTATAGTAGTTATATTCCTGTATATAGGAGCAGTATTATAGTAGTTATATTCCTGTATATAGGGAACAGTATTATAGTAGTTATATCCCTGTATATAGGAGCAGTATCATAGTAGTTTTATCCCTGTATATAGGAGCAGTATTATAGTAGTTATATTCCTGTATATAGGGAGCAGTATTATAGTAGGTATATTCCTGTATATAGGAGCAGTATTATAGTAGTTATATTCCTGTATATAGGAGCAGTATTATAGTAGTTATATTCTTGTATATAGGAGCAGTATTATAGTAGTTATATTCCTGTATATAGGAGCAGTATTATAGTAGTTATATTCCTGTATATAGGAGCAGTATTATAGTAGTTATATTCCTGTATATAGGAGCAGTATTATAGTAGTTATATTCTGTATATAGGAGCAGTATTATAGTAGTTATATTCCTGTATATAGGAGCAGTATTATAGTAGTTATATTCCTGTATATAGGGAGCAGTATTATAGTAGGTATATTCCTGTATATAGGAGCAGTATTATAGTAGTTATATCCCTGTATATAGGAGCAGTATCATAGTAGTTATATCCCTGTATATAGGAGCAGTATTATAGTAGTTATATTCCTGTATATAGGGAGCAGTATTATAGTAGGTATATTCCTGTATATAGGAGCAGTATTATAGTAGTTATATTCTTGTATATAGGAGCAGTATTATAGTAGTTATATTCCTGTATATAGGAGCAGTATTATAGTAGTTATATTCCTGTATATAGGAGCAGTATTATAGTAGTTATATTCCTGTATATAGGAGCAGTATTATAGTAGTTATATTCTGTATATAGGAGCAGTATTATAGTAGTTATATTCCTGTATATAGGAGCAGTATTATAGTAGTTATATTCCTGTATATAGGGAGCAGTATTATAGTAGGTATATTCCTGTATATAGGAGCAGTATTATAGTAGTTATATCCCTGTATATAGGAGCAGTATCATAGTAGTTATATCCCTGTATATAGGAGCAGTATTATAGTAGTTATATTCCTGTATATAGGGAGCAGTATTATAGTAGGTATATTCCTGTATATAGGGAACAGTATTATAGTAGTTATATCCCTGTATATAGGAGCAGTATCATAGTAGTTATATCCCTGTATATAGGAGCAGTATTATAGTAGGTATATTCCTGTATATACGAGCAGTATTATAGTAGTTATATTCCTGTATATAGGAGCAGTATTATAGTAGTTATATTCTTGTATATAGGAGCGGTATTATAGTAGTTATATTCCTGTATATAGGAGCAGTATTATAGTAGTTATATTCTTGTATATAGGAGCGGTATTATAGTAGGTATATTCCTGTATATAGGAGCAGTATTATAGTAGTTATATTCCTGTATATAGGAGCAGTATTATAGTAGTTATGCGGTTCAGGGAAGAAACAGAGTGCTGCACCTCACACCTATGGCTGATACTAGTGCCGCTAGGCTAAATAAAAAACACATCAGAATTTTGTGTATGAATTGATCAAGCCATACTGCCCCATGTACCTCGTGCCGGTATCTGATACACATGGGTCCCTACACTAAGTCCACACCGTGCCAGTCAGTGGCCACCAACCCCGCAGGCGTGCACAGTCAGGGAACGGGGGCCATGGGACGGCCCTGCGACCCCCATGCCACAGGGCCAGACCCAAAAACACCACACCAGAACCCGGCCAGCACCGCCGGCGGAGAAGGTCGCCCCCAAGCAGCACAATTCTGGATAAGGTATTGCACTCACCATAGCTGCAGCAAACAGAATGGGAAAAAACAGGAGGGATAAAAACCATGTGCACTCAGGTGTCTCCTGCTAATTGCGGTCATGTGGGTCTCACCAGGAGGAGTGCAAAACACGGAGAAAAGAGAGACCCACATGACTGCAATTAGCAGGAGACACCTGAGTGCACATGGTTTTAATCCCTCCTGTTTTTTCCCATTCTGTCTGCAGCAGCTATGGTGAGTGTAATACCTCATCCAGACTTGTGCTATTTGGGGGCGACCTTCTCCGCCGGCGGTGCTGGCCGGGTTCTGGTGTGGTGTTTTTGGGTCTGGTCCTGTGGCATGGGGGTCGCAGGGCCGTCCCATGGCCCCCGTTCCCTGGCTGTGCACGCCTGCGGGGTTGGTGGCCACTGACTGGCACGGTGTGGACTTAGTGTAGGGACCCATGTGTATCAGATACCGGCACGAGGTACATGGGGCAGTATGGCTTGATCAATTCATACACAAAATTCTGATGTGTTTTTTATTTAGCCTAGGGGCACTAGTATCAGCCATAGGTGTGAGGTGCAGTGCTCTGTTTCTTCCCTGAACCGCATTATAATAGTTATATTCCTGTATATAGGGGGCAGTTTTATAGTAGTTATAATCATGCATGTAAAAATAAATATTATAATATTTATATAATAAAAGATCAGCTGTAAATTCAGAGTAATGTGATGAAGCAGGGATGCGCTGACTGTACATATAAACCTCCTCTTCCTTCAGAAGAACAAGGTAAAGGCACCAAATAGATCAGGGATTCGCTATGCTTTATAGTGCACAGTGCGGACAGTATTTGGCCTGAGGATTAGAACTTTTTCTCTTCTCAATAATGGCTAATGGAGCTGCTGTCATCACTGTACAACTGGGCAAATATAAGATTAGCACTACTCATACATATCAGTACAGGATCAGTAATGTATGTACACACTGACCCCACCAGCAGAATAGTGACTGCAGCTCTGGAGTATAATACAGGATGTAACTCAGGATCAGTAATGTAATGTATGTACACAGTGACCTCACCAGCAGAATAGTGAGTGCAGCTCTGGAGTGGTGATTGCAGCTCCAATTAGTTTTGGGTGTGGTCCTGCTCTGAGAGGCTGTGCGTGTCTGCTGCTCCTGAGCTCCAAGCAAGGAAGATCTGCCCCTGGGCCTGCTCTCTCCTCCCCAGGGGGGGAGCAGGTTTCCAGGCATGAGCGAGAGAGGCGAGGTCCAGGCTTCTGTTTCCCGAGGTAGGCCGCCGGGGAGCAGGAGAAGCCAGCAAGCGGCCTGTACACCTGAGGATTCGGGGATGAGTCGTTCCACCAGGAGTCGCAGTAACTCCATTCCTACTCTCCCCACTGAGGCTGTGGACAACCGAAGAAGCCGAAAGGTTTCCAAAAAGGAAGAATCTACCTCAGGAAAGCAGAGTGCCACCAGCAGAAAGCCAGGTACTTCTGGGAGAAAGCTGAGTGCTCACGGGGGTGAAGCCGACCTCGGTGAGGAAGGCTGGGGAGTGCAGAGGGCCCGGGAGTCTCTCTCCACCTATGGCTCCCGGGTCATGAGTCACCTCCGTGAGTATGAAGAAGCCAGCAAGTCTCTGAGGAGGCTCCGGGAGGAACTGCGCTACGCCCGTGCCAGGGCTAACCAGGCTACAAAGAAAAAGAAGTCTGAGATCCAGGCGGAGGTAAAGAGACTTGAAATGGAAATAAAAGATTTGGAGGAGAGGAAGGCGGAGATACGGGAGATGAGTGGTGGATTTAAAGAAAAACTTATAAATGATGACCGTTTCCGGGAGATGGCTGATAACAGAGAAAGAAGGTTGATGGGGCTGCAACCTGAAAGCCAGGTGGATGATGATGATGATGATGATGACGACAACAACGATGAGATGGATGAAGACCAACAGCCAGACCCACCTGGCAGCCTGCAGCAACACCAGCAGGCTCCGTACAGTGGGCCCCCTGCACAGCAGCCAGTGGTGACACCTGCCGACTCAGGGGAGGACAGTGACAGCAGTGGCCAGGGAGGGGCGCTCATGGCCCAGATTAGGATGATCGAGTCCCCATTGTGCCCTCAGAACTTTGTGTTTGGAGATGAACTCCCAGAGGAGGCACCTGGGGGCAAGAAGGGAAAGACCAAGGCAAAGCAGCAAGAAGTGGTGAGTTACATCTACACCCCCCTCCCTGAGACCCCTGAGCCGGCCGCAGGGTCGGTTCATTGTGCGAGCCCCGTTACCCAGCCCAGCCCGTGTTCTGTAGTGGACTCGGTGCAAAGGTGCGGGGAGAATACAGATACTAAAAGGGCGCTGAGCTCCAGCCTTGTTTGCAGTAACAGGGATGGAGCAGAGAAGGCATCGGCTAAACGGCCGGACAGTGAGGGTGGCCCAGCGGTGGGCAAAAAGGCAGACTCCGGTGCTGTAGTTCGCTCCCCTGTGGGAGGGGGGGGTGACCCAGTGCCGGAGGTAGTTGTGGTGGCTCCAGACGCTCCCAACAAGACTGGCCAAATAAAAACTGCAAAAAGAAAAATTTTGTTTTGTATTGGTGCCACTGATCCCGCTGATCAGCGGCACTTGGACAATGCTAAAGACACTGCTGATGAGGCGGAGGGCACTAAAAAGAACAGAGTTGGGATGGCCTCTAGACCGGGCAAGCAAGCTGTCCGGTCCCTTAAAGGGCCAGCGGAGGCTGTCCTAGCTCTAGTGCCCCGGGATGCTGAGGCAAAAAGGATAGCAAAAACAAAAGAATCATTATCATCCTGTGCTGCATCTGCTGCTGGTCCAGCCAGTGTAAATGAGGGAGGGGATGGGGGTGCGGGGTGTATGAATGATGAAGTGATGGAGTGTGGGGTGACCAGGGGCAGTGTTATTGGGGGTGGTAGTGATGTTGTTATGGGGGGTGGTGATGTTATTGGGGTTGGGAATGATGTGATCGCGGAAAATGTTATTGCAGGTAGTGGTAATGTTACTGGGGACAATGTCATTGAAGGTGGTGATGCTGTTATTGGGGGTGGTGGTGATGTTATGGGGGGGATTGGGGAAGTTACTAGAGACAATGTTATTGGGGGAGGTGGTGATGGTGGTGTAGGGGCAGGGACTGGTCCGGTTGCACCCCCAGCAGTGACGGCCCCTAGGAGAAGTTATGCGGGGGCCGCTGCTGCTGGGGGAGGTAGAATGCCCTCCTCGTCTCCAGGCTCTGGGGACGGCATGTTGCGACGGCGTTTCCTGGAGGCTCTTAAGAAGGGGGAAAGATCGATCAATGTAGAGGGAAGAGAGGTTGATCTATCCTACTGGATAGAAAGGCATGGCCTTGCTGCCTTCCGAGAACAAAGAGGAGGGGAAGCCACTTCCCTTCCAACAGCCGGGCAGGGTGGTTTCCGTAGGAATGTGGTTCGTCTTCGGTGGCGGGGCAGTGATACATGTCCTTCAAGGACCAAGGTGGTTGAGCTTCTGCTGAAGATGAGCTTCAAGGCAACTGACATCTATGCTTTGATACATCCTCATGGTACACCTGAGTTCGATGTCAGTTTTGTTCGGCCGGAGGGGCTTGAGCTTTTCTGGTCGAACTATGAATTGATAAAGAACGAGCCCGGCTGGCGGGATTTTGCCGTGCAGGCATTGTCTCGCCAAAATGAAGTCAAGAGAGTGACCGTCTTGACCCGTAATGAGTCACTCTCTTGTGTGGATATCATGACATGGTTAGGGCGGTACGGTGAGGTCATTGGTATTCCACAAAAAAATAGGGATGAGTTTGGCATCTGGTCAGGGGCCTGGACGTTTGTGGTAAAACTCAGACGTTCAGGAAATACGGTTACCCATATTCCATCTTCTGCCTTCCTCGGGAGAGATCGTATCCAGATCTTCTACCAGGGTCAGCCGAAGCTCTGTCACAGGTGCGGCGACCCCACACACTTCAGTGCCAACTGTACGGTACAGAAATGTGCCTTGTGTGGGGGTGTAGGCCATCATGCTGCATCTTGTGCGGAGATTAGGTGTCACCTGTGTGGTGACTTAGGTCACCCTTTCAGTCGTTGTCCTCGTTCCTTTGCCAATGCGGTCTTGGCCCCGGCGGGTGAAGGCCATGAGCTGGAATCTGCTGGGGAGGGGACTAGCAGAGGTGGAGGAGCTGAGGGGCCAGTGAGGAATAGCAAGAAGACGACGCCAGCGAGACTGAGACGTCTTGATAAGCGCCAAAAGGAGAGGGCCATGGGGGAATCCCAAGTTACTGGGAGAACCTCTGGTCCTGTTCCAGAGGCCAATCATGCTGCTGAGGCCCTGAGGGATGATGAACTGAATGAGGAGGTCAGGAGGTTGCGTAGAGAGGAAGGTGCTGTCACCCCTGAGTCGTCCCAGTGTGGGAGCGCGAATGAGGATGACGGGCAGGGATGGCAGGAGAAGAAACGTAAGCGGGGTACAAGTAAAAAAAAGGGAGATTTGAGATCTTCTCCTATCCTGGACCAGGTGCCAAAGGAAGGTGAGACTTGCTCCCCTCTGATCGGTCTTTCCAATCAGTTCCAAGCCCTCGACAACATCTCTTCCTCTCTAGAGGAGGAAGCTGAGGGTGAGGTTATGAAGGTGGCGGCAAAGCCTCCAGGGGGCGCCGAGTCTTTTTCTCCTGGGGAGGTTATGTCCTCAGGGGAGGGGACTGGCCCAGAGTCTGGGGACGAGGACGGTAATATTGATAAGCCTGGTGATATGGACACTTCTGTATCACTAAAAAGGGTTAAGAGTTCTTCTGACGTGGAGTGTGAGGAGGGTAAGAAGGGGGGTGGGAAGAAGAAAGCCATCGAACTCAATCACCCATGATGGCGGCACCCTCTCCGTTGACGCTGGCTTCCATTAATGTAGCCAGCATTAAGTCAGATACGGCTAGATTTGCGGCCTATGATTATTTTGCCCATGTTAATGCTGACATTTTCTTTTTGCAGGAGACCAGGCTTACAGACATGTCATCTATATTTAAAGCCAGAAGGGAATGGAGGAATGGGCCCTCCTACTGGTCTCTTGCGGCCGAGCCGTATAGCGGGGTGGCGGTACTTTTTGCCGCACCGGTAGAATGCCGACGGGTTATTGAGTTAGAAATGGGGAGGTGCCTGATTCTAGATATCCTCATGAAGGGACAAGAACTTCGCCTTATTAACATCTATGGTCCACAGTCCAAGTGGGATCGGAAGTGTCTCTTTATGAGGATCAAGCCCTATCTTTTTACAAGTCGGCAGGTGGTCTTTGGAGGGGACTTCAATGCTGTCACGAGGCCCCAGGATAGGGGAGGTTCCAGAGACAAGCTGACTTATGATGGCGTCGCCCTTAATAGTATAGCTAGTGAGGCTCGCCTGGTGGATGTCCACATCCGGCATACACCAGGCCACGCGGGATTCACCTATCATAGGGGTAGTTGTAGGTCCAGGATAGACAGGTTTTATTTAAAGGAGGAAGCCGTCTCTTCAGCGGTGTCCGTTGTTGAGGTGGAGTTCTCCGACCACTGTTTAATTTTGTTTTCTCTGAATGTTACAGAGACCCCCCGGATGGGTAGAGGCTACTGGAAGCTCAATTCATCTCTCTTGGAAGAAGCGGAAATAAGACAGTCCTTTGAGGATTTTCTTCAGAGCCAGGTACCATTGCTGGGCCTTTGTAGCAGTAAGTCAGAGTGGTGGGAGATGTTCAAAAAAAGGGTTGCGAGATTCTTCCGCCAGCTCTCGAGCCTCAGGAGTCTGGACAGGTATCGCCTGTACCAGGGCCTGAGGAAGAAACTTGAACGTCTTGTCTCGACTGGAGGTAGTCGTGATGATATCTCCAGAGTGAAAGCCTTGCTAATGAAGTGCCAGTATGATAGACACGCATCTTTGGTTTTTGAGAGGGATTACGGGAAGTACCGCTCGCCCGACCCTTACAGAAACTGCAAGATGTCAGTGAATAGTAAAATCGTCTCAGGACTGATTGATAGTACAGGATCCCTGAAAAGGTCCAGATCAGGGATCCTGGAGGTCGTCAGATCCTTTTACTCGCACCTCTTGGGGAGGAAGGATCTAGATCGGGATAGGGCCTCAGCTTTCTTGACTGAAACCGTCCCTGAACCAGGGGTAGACCCCTCTCTTGACGTTTTGACAGAGATGATCCAAGAAGAGGAAGTCAGGGTGGCTATTGATGGTCTTGCCCTCAAGAAGTCACCCGGTCCAGATGGCTTAACATCTGAGTTCTATAAGACCTTTAAGGACACTTTGGTTCCCCTCTTGACTGAAGTATTTAATGAGTGTCTCTCCTCGGGCACTCTGCCGAGGTCAATGAGGAGGTCAGCCTTGATCATCTTGTCAAAGGGTAAAGACCCGTCCCGCATTGAGAATTGGCGTCCCATAGCGCTTCTCAATGTGGACAGAAAGATTCTGGCAAAAGTGCTGTTTAATCGGCTGGTGAAGTTTGCACCCCAGCTCCTTTCGGGGGCCCAGCATTGCTCTGTTCCAGGCCGCAGTACCTTTAGTGCTGTGCTCGGTGTCCGGGAGGCTGTGGAGCAGGGTAGGGCAGGTCACTGGAAGGGGTACTTGCTGTCCTTGGATCAGGCAAAAGCCTTTGATCGGGTTAACCACGAGTACCTCTGGTCTGTTCTTCTGAGATATGGCCTGCCGGGGGGGTTTGTTGATTGGCTTAAGACCTTGTATGCAGGGGCAGAGAGTTTCCCGCTTGTGAATGGTTGGATTGGCCGCTCTTTTGAGGTTGGGTCTGGTGTCCGTCAGGGTTGCCCTTTGAGCCCACTGTTGTACGTGTTTGCAATTGATCCATTCCTTAGGAGGATTGATTGTAGACCGTTGGCAGGGGTGACAATGGACACTGCGGTGCCGGATTCCACTCTGAGGGTGGTAGCGTACGCCGATGATGTCACCATATTCGTCTCCTCGCAAGAGGAGGTGCGGTGTGTGATGTCAGAGGTGGAGCGCTACTCAGAGGCATCTGGGTCCAAGATCAACCAGGATAAGTGTGAGAGTCTCTGGCTGGGAGGTGGAGATCCTGGATTTGATCTCCCGGACACCCTTCCAGAGCCCCAGGAGTCTGCAAAAGTTCTCGGCATCGAATTCGGCCAAGGGGATTACCCCAAACAAAACTGGGACAGCAGGCTTAAGATCGCCGCTCAGAGGGTGGATCAGTGGAAGGGTTGGTCTTTGACCCTCAGGGAAAGGGTTAACCTGATCAAAACTTTCCTGCTCCCTTTGTTGATATATCTGGGCAGTGTTTGCATTTTGCCAGAACCGCTCTGGACTCGGGTCTACAGTGTGTTCTTCCAACTGTTATGGGGGAATAGACTGAACCTAGTCAAGAGGGAGGTTACTTACCGTACGAGGAGACAAGGGGGGTTGTGTATGGTCAACCCCGTGGTGTTCCTGGTGAATACCTTTCTTAAGACCAACATTGCAAACCTCTGGAAAGAGAGGGCTCCTCCGTGGGTATTCTCCTGTAGGGGATGGTTTCAGCCTTTCTTCCAGTAATGGGAGACAGGAGGGCAAGTGAAGGATCTTCGCACACCACATGGGCATCTTCCGGCTTACGCTACCATGGTTCTGAAGGTCATTCGTCGGTGGGGTTTGGGGATGTGGGAGATTAGGACTCTGTCGAGGAAATTCCTTGACAATAGGGTCCTGTCATCCCATTTCCAAAAACCGCTGGCGCTCAAGGATTGCCCAAGCCGGGATCTGGAGGTTGGTTTGGGCCTATTGAATTCCATCAGGATCCCCTTGAAGTTTTGGGACTTGGCTTGGCGCTGCTTCCATGGGAAACTGTATGTGAGGGACAATCTGAAGTGCAGGAGCTCTGAGGATCGGGGATGTCCCCGGGAGGAGTGTGGAGGCATGCTGGAAAGCATGGAGCATTTTCTGCTTCATTGTCCCTTTAATACAGAGGTTTACAACAGGGTGGGCGCTTCCATCGGGTGGCCCAGGTTGGCCCGCCTCTCCTATGCGGAATGGGCCTATGGAGCATTCAGAAACCTTGGTGGCTGGGACCGGAGCACTTTATTCCTAGTCAGCATAGTGGTCAGGTACCACACGTGGAGTGCACGGTGTTTAGTGTCGACGCAACGTAAAATCCTCCCTGTGGATGAGGTGGTTAGGGGCACACTCGGTGACCTGGTGAAGGTGCGTTCTTTGGAGTACGAGAGGCTGGGGGCTGGTAGGGCCTCTTGTCTTTGGAGGGGCTTTGCCTATAAGGTTCCTTAGCCTGCGTCTCCTCTCCTGGTGGTGGGCTGATGCTAACACCCTAGTCTTTTGTTTTGTGCTCTAGCTGTATAGGAATATAGGGCTTGCAGGTACTGAACTTGGGCTTTCGGGCTGTGTGTGCGGCTGAGAAGCCCCACTATGGTTTGCTGTGTATGTTTGTGTATATTATTAGTGTGTGTATTATTAGTGTGTTTATTTGTGTATATAGTTTGCATATTTCGTCTCCACCTGGGGTTGGGTTTTAGTGTTAGGTTGGGTGGTGGGTTATATGGGGGGAGGGGGTTTCTGGGGACTTTAGTATAAACAGAAAATCCTGGGCTGGTTCATGGACGTCTGTTATCATGTACTGGGGGCATGGGATGCGGGACCAGCTCAGGGCCCAAAAAAAAAAAAAAAAAAAAAAAAAAAAAAAAAAAATTATAATTGTTATGGTGTTTGGTGTAGGGCTCTATGTATATATTCATTTATGTATTTATTTGTGCATTTATTTAGTTTTGTGGAATGCAACCGGATCAGGGGGTTAGTGTACAGTATAGTTATGTTAGTTATTGTTAGTTAAGTTAAGTTTCATAGTTTTATTATTGTGGTGTTTGTGGGAAAATCTAGTTTGCACGTGTGGGGGATAATACAGCGGTGCGTTTGGTGAGTGTGAGGCTGGACCAGCCAATACGCTTATGGACTTTTATGGACTTGTATATATTGTACAGTTATGTTATTTATATTATTGGTTTGTTGTTATGTTTTATATTTTTAAATAAAAGATCTACAGGATGTAACTCAGGATCAGTAATGTAATGTATATACACAGTGACCCCACCAGCAGAATAGTGAGTGCAGCTCTGGGGTATAATACAGGATGTTACGCAGGATCAGTAATGTATGTACACAGTGACCCCACCAGCAGTATAGTGAGTGCAGCTCTGGAGAACACTATAATCTACAGATTAGAAAGAGAGATATGTAATAAAATGTATTTATAGTAGAAGATCTGAATGTAACGGAATGTGAACGCACTATTGACAAGTTGTTACCCTGAGAAAACAACTAGACCCTCCCCGCCTTCTAACAATAATGCTGCGGTCAGGGTCCTTCCTCAGGGACCGGCACCAGCGAGGCTCTTTAACAAGATCCCAGCCTCACACATAGCCGGGGTTTCTCTCAGTCACCTCTCCTTAGGATGCCGGATACGTCAAGGTGGATGTAATTGAATTCACTAAACTGTAGCAGTAAAAGCCGCCATAGAGGGCTGAGCGCACCGCTGAATGGCTTTGTAATGTGACTGGTAAGAACGGCTGCAGGATGGATAGAGACTGTGATTAAGGTGTTAATAATAGGAAAGGCTTGTAGGGCTGTCATACTACATGCCGTGACAGGGAGCCGCAGCGTATCTAAGCCTCTTCTTCACCATATAATTAACCTTCTGCCTGTACAGATGTAGCAGAGCTGGGATTGGGATCTGTTTAGTTTCTGCACTAAGATGCCCATTGTGTTCAACCCCCCATACTGAGAGGAATTGTTCACCAGAGAGTGTCAGAGATTTGTATTTTACTTCTAGAAAAAAATCTCCAGTTTTCCAGTACTTATCAGCTGCTGAATATCCTGCAGAAAGTGGTGTTTTCTCTCTAGTCTGACACAGTGCTCTCTGCTGCCACCTCTGTCCATGTCAGGAACTGTCCAGAGCAGGAGAGGTTTTCTATGGGGATTTGCTGCTGCTCTGGACAGTTCCTGACATGGACAGAGGTGGCAGCAGAGAGCACTGTGTAAAACTCGGGAGAAAACACAGCTTCCTACGGGACATACAGCAGCTGATAAGTACTGGAAGACAGGAGATTTATTTTTATTTTTTAGAATTAAATTACAAATCTCTGGCACTTGGTGGGACCTGTTGATTTGAAAGATTTTTTTTTGTGAACTTTCCCTTTAAGGCTATGTTCACACTACGTATTAGACCGGCCGTTCCGTGACCCCGGCCGGGTCACGGAACGGCCGCCCTCTGGCCGGATCATCTCGGCTGGTACTTAAGTACCGGCCGGATGATCTTTCCGGCCGCAGAGCTCTGATGCGAGCACATCAGCGCACGCCCACATCAGAGCTTACCATAGCACACAGTGAAGCAAGCGGCCGGAGCCGCTCGCTTAACTGTGTGAACTGACAGGGCTTTCTGCGGCCGGAATTCACTGAATTCCGGCCTGCAGAAAACTGACCTGTCAGTTTTTTCCGGTGCCGCACAGTTCCCGGCCGGAGCGTATACGATGTGTGTACGCTCCGGCCGGGATCCCATTGAAGATAGGCTATGTTCCACCCCGTTACAAAAAAAGGGATTGCAAAAACGTAGTGTGTACCCAGCCCAACACTGGTGCAAATTCTATCATTCTACTAACTCTGGTTATGAACCAGGCAGATCTGGATGAGCAGAGCTGTAAGGCTCAGGGAGAAGTATGGCGTCTGTTTAAGTGTTGGTGATTACTATGTGCAGTTAGTACGAGATGAATACATGGCGGTTCCTGATAGGACGGCGGACTCGCCTCAGCCGCGTAATTACGCCAATCGTGTTATTTCCCGCTTCCTTTTAACTTTTGGTCGTTTCTCACTTCTGAAGGTTTTCTTCACTGGGAACAGTTGTGGTTACTAAGTAACTATTCCGGCAGTGTCTGACTCCGACGCTTTGAACGGTGTCAGGCCGCGCGCTCGCCGTGTCCTCGCTCGCTGTAATTTTCTATAGTACGCGGTGAGGAGTAAAAAGCGGGGCACCGGATGGCGTTCTGCCGCTTTGATCAGGAGCGTGAAATTAGGAGCCCGGAATCTTCCTGTCAGGTAGCCGGATTACGCCGCCTCTCATCCGATTAGATGGCTCAACCAAAAGGAATTGAATTAGCTGCAGTTACCGGGAGGTTTTATCGGAGAAGGGTAAAAATAGACGCCACGACGTAGAGACGTACGGACGCCATTGTTAAACATCACAGGGGTTTACTATTACAGCGACCACATGGGAGAGGATGAGGCAAGTCGGTGATCCTATCGGCCTGCTGATACTTTACCCTATGGGTTATACCTCAGTGTCTCCGGATGGAAAAGTCTTGCTAATAAAGTTATTTCCAAACTTTGAGCTGAGCTTAAAAGGATTTAGCAGTTTTATGTAAAAATGACACAAGCTGTCGCCATATTGTGCTATTAAAAACCGGTGCCATATAGTGCTGAAACAATAGGGATGTACAATTAAGTGGTGCTGGAATAATACCGTCACATCATGTAATACTATCAACCGATACCTGCATAATACTGTCTATGCGTTATACAATGGTGGCACGTAGCTACGTACAAAATACTGCCATATAGTGCAAGGGAAAGGTGTCAGCATTATGCACATAAATAACATGGGTATGCTGTTCACAAATGATGATGCCAAACAGTGCTGAAATAATACCGTCACATTGACATCACATAATAGTACCTAACAGCAGGCAAGTCATACACATATACACACTGTGACTGTGCGTATGAATATACAGACTGGTGCCATATACTGCAGCATCATGCACATAAATAATAGTTCACAGATGATAAGGCCAAACAGTGCTGAAATAATACTGCCACATGGACGTCGTGAAATACTGTCAAACTGTATCTGCATAATACCTCTGTAGGTTAATACACCCCATTATACAGTGACTGCACATGTACAAAATACTGCCATATAGTGCAACTAAAATATGATGGCATTCTGCACCTAAGTAGTACAGATGTACAGTCCACAAATGATGATAGCAAACAGTGCTGAAATAATCTGACATGGACAGAGGTGGTAGCAGAGAGCACTGTGTCAGACTGGAGAGCATACACCACTTCCTGCAGGACATACAGCAGCTGATAAGTACTGGAAGACTTGTGATTTTTTTTTTTTTTTAATAGAAGTCAATTACAGATCTGTATAACTTTTTGGCACCAGTTGATTTGAAAGAAAATAAAACTTTTGGTGATTTGTGAGAAGATTTGTGACCTTCACTAGTTTCCAGGATGACATTGAACGTCCGAGCCCCCGGGTGTCCCAGAATCCTCCTGATCAATAGCCGATCATTTCATGGACTTCCTGGTGACCTTTCTATTTCTATTTCCTTCCAATAATTGGAGAGAATATTAAATTACGGCCCCGAATAATCTACGAGAAGCTAATCAGGAGCTTTTTACTTTTTTTCTTACATGTTACCGGAGGCGGCAGCGGCGACGTAAATCAATGGCGGGAGGAGATCGATCCAGTCCGCAGCCAGCGCCGCCGTAATTACATTACACATTTACATAGAAGAGACAGGAGCAATCACAATAAATAAGGAGGAGGAGGAGACGGGGAGCGCCCCCTGCAGGACACAAGGATAGCTCCTCCCACTTATAGGGCAGGTCCGGGCATCCTTCTAGTAGGATTGATATAAGGTGTTAGAGCGCCCCCTGCAGGACACAAGGATAGCTCCTCCCACTTATAGGGCAGGTCCGGGCATCCTTCTAGTAGGATTGATATAAGGTGTTAGAGCGCCCCCTGCAGGACACAAGGATAGCTCCTCCCACTTATAGGGCAGGTCCGGGCATCCTTCTAGTAGGATTGATATAAGGTGTTAGAGCGCCCCCTGCAGGACACAAGGATAGCTCCTCCCACTTATAGGGCAGGTTCGGGCATCCTTCTAGTAGGATTGATATAAGGTGTTAGAGCGCCCCCTGCAGGACACAAGGATAGCTCCTCCCACTTATAGGGCAGGTCCGGGCATCCTTCTAGTAGGATTGATATAAGGTGTTAGAGCGCCCCCTGCAGGACACAAGGATAGCTCCTCCCACTTATAGGGCAGGTCCAGGCATCATTCTAGTAGGATTGATATAAGGTGTTAGAGCGCCCCCTGCAGGACACAAGGATAGCTCCTCCCACTTAAAGGGCAGGTCCAGGTCCTTCTAGTGGATTTGATATAAGGTGTTAGAGCGCCCCCTGCCTGCTGGGCAGCTGTACTGGGTGTATATATAGTATATCCATTCCTCCACCAGAGGCTTAGATACTGCAGAGAGTATTACACGTGATAGGATTAGATACAGCAACTTAGAAACTCATATGATGAGATACACAAGAACTCAGGGACAAAGAAGGGCTTAGATACTGCAACTCAGCAGGTAGTATCACCTACAGTAGGGAAAGGTTAGATACACTAAAGAAGAAGCACAGTATCACACATAATAGGCTTAGATACAGACATACAGCATGTGGTATCATACACCATAGGCTTAGATACAGACACACAACAAATGGTATCGCACATAATAGGATTAGATACAGACACACAACATGTGGTATCACACATAATAGGATTAGATACAGACACACAGCATGTGGTATCACACATAATAGGATTAGATACAGACACACAGCATGTGATATCACACATAATAGGCTTAGATACAGACACACAACACATGGTATCAAATATAATAGGCTTAGATACAGACACACAATACATGGTATCACACACCATAGGCTTAGAAACAGAAACTCAATAAACAGTATGATAGGCTTAGATACAGCAGACAATACCACACGTTAGGCTTAGATACAGCAGCTCAGCAAAAAGCATGACAGGCTTTAATAAAGTTGTATCACACAAGATAGGCTTAGATACAGTGATTCAGCAGATGGTATGCCATGATGCACTTAGATACACCAACTCAGCAGCACAGCATTACACATAAAAGCTTAGATACAGTAAACAGCATTGGATACGATAGGCTTAAATAAAGTGGTATCGCAGATAGTAGACTTGGATACAACCACCATGTTACTTTGTGGCCATTCTATAACTCTACACGATGCAGTGCTGTGTGTTTCTCAGAGGGTGTATCACAGTGGGCTTAGATACAGTTCTTCCCACATGCTCTCAGAGTCCATCCCCCTTCCCATTACACCTAATAGATTCCTGCATGCAGCATGTGAGAGCGCAGGTAATTGCTGCATGTATTCCGGAGCGGAGACCTTCCGTCTGACGCCCATAAATCAGACGCCCCATAAAACCCAACTTCATTAGCTGCCGGGATCCTGTGTGTAATAAAACCTGGGGGTGACACCGGCCGAGCCGCACCGTCACACCACCCTCATTCCTCACCGCGCACAACTTAATTAGAAACAGGATATAGGACGACTGACCGCGCCAATCCTGAATCCAGACCCCCCCCCCCCACATGGTGGAGCCCCCCGCAACGCTTCCTGCCAGTCACATATAATATACAATTGCGCCTTGTGTTATGTGACCTCTGATCCGACTATACGGGAGATCGCCATGAAATAACACGGCCCGGACCATTACTATATTCCGATGTATCACCCCGTAAAATATCCCGACGTCCTGCACGTTCATTGTGAATCCATGAAGAATTCCGCTCCTGAGACAAGAAAGCATAAAAGCGGGACATCTGAGAATTGTTAGTTTATTTCTAATCAACCAATTGCAGAATATTTTACAGGTTTGTGATTTATTTCTATGTAAAAAAAATTCCCATCATCCAATACTTATCAGTTGCTGTATGCTCTGCATGAAGTGATATATTCTCTCCAGTCTGACACAGTGCTCTCTGCTGCCACCTCTGTCCATGTCAGGAACTGTCCAGAGCAGGAGAGGTTTCCTGTAGAGATTTGCTGCTGCTCTGGACAGTTCCTGACATGGACAGAGGTGGCAGCAGAGAGCACTGTGTCAGACTGAAGAGGAAACACCACTTCCTGCAGAGCATACAGCAGCTGATAATTACTGGACGACTGTAGATTTTTAAAGGGGAACTATCAGCAGGATCGACGACTCTAGCCTGCTGATATGTCCCTATTGCACAGGAGATGCTGAGGAGCAAGCTATGTCTCCTACCTTTGTCCTCGGCACCGTTCCCGTGCAGTTAGTTGTGTGCTCCACGGTCCGATAAGACTGTTAGGAGCACTGCCCCGCCCCCATAGCGCCGATCCTGCCCACTCCTTTGATTATAATTAGGGATAGGCTGGATCGGCACTAGGGGGGCGGGCAGTGCCCGTAACAGTCTCACCGGACTGTGGAGCACACAACTAGCTGCATGGAAACGGCGCCGAGGAGGAGGGTAAGAGACATACTATAAGAGACCATCATCCTCGGCGTCTCCTGTGCAATAGGGACATATCAGCAGGTTAGAATTATCTAACCTGCTGAGAGTTCCCCTTTAAATAGAAGTACATTACAAATCTGTATAGAAGGGCGGACTAGATGGACCAAGGTGTCTTTTTCTGTTCTCTGTTTCTATAACCCACTGACACCAGTTTACACTTTTCCGGTGGTTTTGTGCTCTACAGAGGACGCGGTGACCTCATCCTAAGCACAATGAGTCGTGCGCCGTCCCTTCCACCTCAGTCAATTACTCATTCTCACCAAATTCCATCTTTACATTAACAAAAGGCTAAATGTATCTTGTGCTCGTCCAAAATGGGATGAAAACCGGCAAAAAATAATCTTTTTGCAACTTTTTTTTTCCATTTCCCTGTAGATTTATAGATTCCACTTGTTAAGTGTCCGGCCTTTGTGGGGGTATGAGGGTTTTTGAATAGGTGCTGCATACTGAAAGCTTGATGATTTATTCTCGCCCATTGTGCCGGTGAGTTCCTTAAATAGTACAGCACGCTTCTCAGCGGGAGGCCGCAAATGATTAAATGTTTTACAAAGGCGAAACCCTATGGGGACCCGTGCACTTGGAGACACACACTGGCTCAGACATCTTTACACTTGAAAGCTCCGGAATGACATTCTTCAGCCACCCAGGAAAAGATTCCGTCCAACTCCAAGAGAATTTATAAGTTATTTCATCCAACTGGGAAAAATTATGAGAGTCTCAACTCATTGGGGGAAAAGGCTTTTGTTGGCTCCCTCCGGAGGCCGCGGGACCGTGCATCTTTAATCACTAGACAACTGGGCCGTCTACGAGCATTCACCCAGTCATCTGTCCCTTCATTTTATTTTATTTTTTTGCGTCTTTCATCTTCATAGCATAAAATATTTAAATATTAGTGAATAATTGGTTTTATTCAAACAAATCCATCAAAGGAAAATTTATGGGTGGAATTTACGCAAAATTGGAACGTCGCCATGGGTTGCAGATTGAAGTTTTTACATGAACATCCGGCATGACGGCGCGTAGATGTTACACCGAAAGGCGAAGCCAAAGAAAACATTAGGACGTGTTTGCAGATGGATGATTGACAGCTCTCATGGTATATGTATGTACACATAGTGCACAGCCAATAACTGTGCGGAGGACTCCCAGGCTCTCCTGGTATATGTATGTACACATGGAGGACTCCCAGGCTCTGCTGGTATATGTATGTACACATGGAGGACTCCCAGGCTCTCCTGGTATATGTATGTACACATGGAGGACTCCCAGGCTCTGCTGTTATATGTATGTACACATGGAGGACTCCCAGGCTCTCCTGGTATATGTAAGTACACATGGAGGACTCCCAGGCTCTCCTGGTATATGTATGTACACATGGAGGACTCCCAGGCTCTGCTGGTATATGTATGTACACATGGAGGACTCCCAGGCTCTGCTGGTATATGTATGTACACATGGAGGACTCCCAGGCTCTGCTGGTATATGTATGTACACATGGAGGACTCCCAGGCTCTGCTGGTATATGTATGTACACATGGAGGACTCCCAGGCTCTCCTGGTATATGTATGTACACATGGAGGACTCCCAGGCTCTGCTGGTATATGTATGTACACATGGAGGACTCCCAGGCTCTGCTGGTATATGTATGTACACATGGAGGACTCCCAGGCTCTGCTGGTATATGTATGTACACATGGAGGACTCCCAGGCTCTCCTGGTATATGTATGTACACATGGAGGACTCCCAGGCTCTGCTGGTATATGTATGTACACATGGAGGACTCCCAGGCTCTCCTGGTATATGTATGTACACATGGAGAACTCCCAGGCTCTGCTGGTATATGTATGTACACATGGAGGACTCCCAGGCTCTGCTGGTATATGTATGTACACATGGAGAACTCCCAGGCTCTGCTGGTATATGTATGTACACATGGAGGACTCCCAGGCTCTGCTGGTATATGTATGTACACATGGAGGACTCCCAGGCTCTGCTGGTATATGTATGTACACATGGAGGACTCCCAGGCTCTGCTGGTATATGTATGTACACATGGAGGACTCCCAGGCTCTGCTGGTATATGTATGTACACATGGAGGACTCCCAGGCTCTGCTGGTATATGTATGTACACATGGAGGACTCCCAGGCTCTGCTGGTATATGTATGTACACATGGTGCACAACCACCACACATACTGTCCTGAAAAACGACTGAGCGTGTGACTGTAGTCTGTGCGGAATCAGCAGGACTGATCCATATTTGTTACGGATTTGATGGGACAATCTGCTCCACAATTACCATCCGTACCAGAACTTGTCAGTCATTTTTGTGGATGGAATTTTATTTGGATTGCAGATCTATAAAACCACAGACAGTGTGAACAGCCCCATTGACATAAATGTTGCTAAAATTGCAGATCCACAATTACGGACAAAACAATGGGAACGTGTAAATGTAGCCTGAGTGGAAGGGAATTGTCTGTATAAATAGGACACAAATGTGCGTTCACCTTATGGCAGTAGTGATCTATGGGAATTAACTGGCAGAGAATTATCTCATTAACATTACAGGCATCACTCTCTGACAACTCTGCCCCAGTCTACACGGCAAAGCCGACAGGTGAGATGCAGAGAACAGGAAGGCAGAGGGTTCTGTCAGTACATGCTCATTGAGGATGTCGCAGAGGAAGTTAAGGCAGTCCATGGGCATCCACATAAGATGTAAAGCAGGGATGAGGAACCTTCAGCCCGCCAGCTGTTATAAACTACATTTCCCATCATGCCTGGGAAGCCAAAGCTTTAGCTGATGGACCGAATGTTCCCTGTCCCCGGTGTAAAATGTGATTCCTAATTTATGGAGTTTTCCTTTAAGAAAAAAAGTTTGAATCTTTAACTTACTGTACACTCTGAGTGTGCACTGTGTTATATGATCCCAACAATGGATAATATAACAATACGGAGGGGGGAGGGGAGGGGCTGACGACGTCTCTGTCACCGGAACCCGACCAAGTTCACAGCAATTATACTGCATTGATGTCACATCCATAGAATACTCAGCAAAACAAAGCGGAAAGTCCCATCGTTCCATTGTATCCCTGTGTGTATGAATGCGGAATCAGGAAGAATTATAAACATTCTGGAGGCATCTGGTCGCCCATTGTCCCCCCCCTAAATCCGAAACATCTGTAATAACAATCCTGCAAATGACGCTGAAGCTTTCTCTGCCCTGTGACAATAACCGTGTCTCTTGGTGTCGGCGGTTTTGTTCCCTCTGAATTGTGACGCGTTGGGCCGGGGCTGAGCCGCAGCCGCAATGACTTTCTGTAAGAGGATTTGCTGCAGATGTTGGGGGATTGGGAACAGCTGGACCCGCGCTGATTTGTCACAAATTTGGTTCCTTAAAAGGCGCCGGCGCATTGTCTGATGAGCGGGAACACAACGCCGATTCTGTTGGAGTCAACAAATAATTTTGGCTTCTTCTCTATAAACATTATTTATGCTCAAACATTGGAAACCGAATTAGATCCCCCCCCCCCCCCCCCCAGCTAAGCTGCATCTGCATACGGCCCCCGCGCATTATACTGCACAATCCTAAGCGGCTGAAAGAAAGAGACATATGTTACTGGGGGACACGTGGTGATAGAGGAAAGTGTCACATAGAAGGTTCCAGAACAACACAGAGGACTGAGGGGTCTGTAATAATAAGTATCCATAGGAAAGAGGGAACTGAGCTATCTATGGTATAGGAGATAGATAGATAGAAAATAGATAGATAGGAGATAGATAGATAGATAGATAGATAGGAGATAGATAGATAGATAGATAGATAGATAGATAGATAGGAGATAGATAGATAGATAGATAGATAGGAGATAGATAGATAAATAGATAGATAGGAGATAGATAGATAGATGATAGATAGATAGATAGATAGATAGATAGATAGATAGATAGGAGATAGATAGATAGATAGATAGATAGATAGATAGATAGATAGATGATAGATAGATAGATAGATAGATAGATAGATAGATAGATAGGAGATAGATAGATAGATAGATAGATAGATAGATAGAAGATAGATAGATAGATAGATAGATAGGAGATAGATAGATAGATAGATAGATAGATAGAAGATAGATAGATAGATAGATAGATAGATAGATAGATAGATAGATAGGAGATAGATAGATAGATAGGAGATAGATAGATAGATAGATAGATAGATAGATAGATAGATAGAGAGATAGATAGATAGATAGATAGGAGATAGATAGATAGATAGGAGATAAAGAGATAGAGAGATAGATAGATAGATAGATAGGAGATAGGTAGATAGATAGATAGATAGATAGATAGATAGATAGATAGGAGATAGATAGATAGATAGATAGATAGATAGATAGATAGATAGGGACCTCTACAAAAACATCCCTGAAGAAGAGCAAACCCAAGAACAACAAGAAATCACCACAAAACTGAGGCACATGGAAGAGGCAATCAAGGACTTCCAGACCCCCCTGGACCGACCAATCACCACACAGGAAATACAGGAGAGCATCACTCTACTCAGATGCAGAAAGGCCAGTGGTGCTGACGGCATCCCCCCCGAGATGCTGAAATACAGCCCGCCAGACATCCACGCTGCACTGGCCAAACTGTTCACCCTTGTCCTGAGCTCCGGACACTTCCCACAAGACTGCAACCGAGGCCTCATAACCCCCATCCATAAAAGTGGGGACAAATACGACCCAGCGAACTACCGTGGGATCTGTGTGAGCAGCACTCTGGGGAAGCTATTCAGCGGCATCATCAACAGAAGAGTCCTCACCTTCCTCACACAGCATCAGGTCCTCAGTAAAAGTCAAGCCGGTTTCATGCCGAACCACCGCACCACCGACCACATCTACACCCTGCACAGCCTCATCAAGACCCATGTCCACAACACCAAACGGGGCAAGATCTTCTCCTGTTTTGTGGACTTTAGGAAGGCGTTTGACTCCGTGTGGCACCCGGGCCTATTCCTGAAACTCCTGCAGAGTGGACTTGGAGGGAGGACGTATGATGTCATCAAGAGCTCATACACTGGGAACCAATGCAGCGTGAAGGTGAACGGCAAGAGGACAGCTTGTTTCCAGCAGGGCCGAGGAGTCAGACAAGGCTGCAGCCTGAGCCCAACGCTCTTCAACATCTACATCAATGAACTAGCTGCAGCTCTGGAGGACTCCTCAGCCCCCGGCCTCCTCCTGCATGACCGTGAGGTGAAGTTCCTACTGTACGCTGATGACCTCCTGCTGCTGTCCCCCACAGAGAGCGGCCTCCAAGAAAGCCTGTCAGTCCTGGAGAAATTCAGCAATACATGGGCACTACCCATCAACTCTAAGAAGACCAAAGTCATGGTGTTCCAGAGGAAGGGTCAGAAAAAAGCCTCCATCTCCTCCTCCTTCACACTAAACGGGTCAGTACTGGAGAACACCAGCAGCTACACGTACCTGGGCCTGGAGCTTAACCAATCAGGGAGCTTCAAGTCTGCAATAGAGGTCCTCAAGGGAAAAGCCAGCAGAGCCTTCTATGCCATACGAAAGCGACTGTACCACCTGAAAGCACCAGTGAGGGTCTGGCTAAAGATCTTTGATGGTGTCATTGCCCCAATCCTGCTTTATGGCAGTGAGGTTTGGGGTCCGGCCACTTACCCAGACCAGTCAAAATGGGATCCGAGCCCAACAGAGACCTTTCATCTGGAGTTCTGCAAGTACCTCCTCCAGGTCCATCGCAGCACCTCCAACATGGCGTGTCGGGCAGAGTTGGGCAGGTTCCCACTATGGTTCCAG